>NC_056730.1:244158843-244273843 GCF_019279795.1 Protopterus annectens | reverse complement strand
CTTTGTTAGCATTTCACAGCATATCACATCTTACTTCTCTATGATGGGTATGCAGCTACTAAAATATACATAATAATGTCATTAAGAGAGTTTCTGGCTTTTATTGACGTCAAGGTAAAAAAAAAGTAAATTACTATTTACGTTTTTATTTAAAACCTGCTCATTAGTCTTGCATGACAAGCATTACAACATCGATACGTTTCAGCGACAATTAAAAGCATGAGTTTGAGAAGTAAAACTTATGCAATCTACAGATTTAAGACATCCTGTGATACAGATGACCTAATTATCATTATAACTAAAATTGTTAGATAGGAATACCAATTAGCCCAGTCAGAATTATCATAAAAGGTATGTAAACAGAACTATCCAGAGACCATTATGAGGGAAATAGGACTTGTATCCAATTTGATGTAATGAGTGCTATGCATGACATAAAATACAAAACACAAACCAAAATATAAAATGTCTAAAACATGAAAACATGAGATCATACAAATGTAAGAACTAGAAAACCTGTAAAATTCATAAAGAGGAGGTCACTCATTGGTCGTTATAGATTAGAAGCAAACTAGCTATTCCAAGAGAAGGTATTATCTGTAAAAATCTACCTTAGATGTGTTAGCAGATAAAAACAAGGAAGGTCATACATCATGAAAGACAGAATTAAATTATAGTTCCCACTTTATTAAAACTGAGATAGTTTATACTTCTGGGCCACTAACAACTTATTACTATTTATCTTAAAGTGTACTCATCGTGATCTGAAGCAAGTGTAACAAACCCTTAAAGTTAGATGTAACCTCCTTACCATATACAATACCAGATTATATTGTTTTGATGCAAAAGTTGGTTGTTTTTGTATTGTATTGTATTTTTTGATAAGGATGGGACAATAATTTTTATCATGGAGCTGAAAATCCCAGGCATGATATCCTGAAAAGCTAAATTCAAAATGCCGCACTACCTGTGTTAATGCATCAGCTGTTGCACTTTAATGTTAAATGCATCCTCAGGAGTTTATTACTTCCTAGAAAGACAAATTATCAACAAAGTCTTGAAGATGGAACACCACATATTAACTAATATATGAGATGATGTAGCAGATAGACCACAGTATAAACGAAAAGTTAGTCTTGTAATGAATTAAGTTGCTTTTGTTTACCCAGAAATCCTTACAGATGCAAATTACTGCCCAAAACCTTCCATGACATTCTTTTGTGGGTGTGGTTATAAAGAAAAATGCTGACTAAACAGTGAAATAAAAAAAAAAAAAAAAAAAAAAAAAACATAATATAATGTGCATTTTTTTTTTGCAAATGCACTTGCAACTTAACATAAGGAGTACAACTAGAAATAAAATTAATGTGAGAAATATACTCTATAAGTGAATGCTTACTCTAGCAATGATTTCCACAATCTTCTTCCTTTTTAATTACTAAGGAAAAGATATGAAACAATAATACTTATTTCAAACTTGTATCTGCAGTTGTGACCTACTCCACGATGGAAGTTAATTTAGAAGATAACATACTGTCTTCAGCTGGATACATAATTAATTATCTAGACAATGAGTTAATCAGGTAGAGCAGACGTGGCACAGGATCTTGCTTATTTTCATTTTTTTATATCCCTGCTGCAATCTTTAGTGTTTCAGCTTTGATGCTCAAAAGGCATTTTGGGGCCTTTCTTCACAATTTTTCAAATAACTGTGTTGAGTATTAATTGGTTTTAAATAGATATCATAAATTAAGTGCCATTGCCCAGGCAAGAATATGTTTTATTAATTAAACTGACAGAAACATTAATCCTGGAAAATAATACATTAGTTTATGTCTGTGTTTTGCTGTATGCTTCCCAAGCAACAGAACAAGGCCTAACATATCATGAGTGAAATCAAATGTTGCCATTAAATCCTTCAGTAATAAAGTCACTGTTTTATTATGCATTCTCTTATGTAACATGTCACATTTATTTCTTCCACATTGTGGTCATGGGAATGGCCAATTTATTTGAAGCTAGTGAAGGCAAAACTGTTTGCTAAAAGGCTATAGGAGTTTAAAAATCATGACAAGAAATTAAAATTGTAGACAAAAGACATAACCCTGAAATGATAGAATATTAAATTTAGGAAAACAAATATTCTAACAGTTTTAAATTACGTTTAAATGTAGAAGCAGAATTCAAAATAAAAATTGCCTCTGTTTATTGTATACTAGGTGGCATTTTTATATCTCTTTATACCCTTTTATTCATACTTCTCCTCATCTCTGTTTATTTATTGTGAAGTCTACTCCATGATTTTATTGCTGATAAACAAAAACAATTTTCCAGTACAGAAAATAATTTATTTAGTTTTTGTTAAATTATAAGTACACTAAGCAAAAAGCTGTCTCATTTCAGATGTGGTGAGGTAATTTCAGACCTCAGGTGAATACAGAGTACACTATTGTTTGCCCTTATACTAAGCAGTTTATGCTAAAACATGAATAACAAAATGTCAAGTTTAATACCACCCTCCAAAACAAAATGTGATGCAAATTCATCCAATTAAGATTTCTTAAATGGATAATGTCAGTGAGAAATCATTTACAGAATGACTCATTAAAACATAATGTGCTAAATTATGCTATCTTATTATACAGTTTGACAGACATTTCCTTTTTAAATTATCATGGCTGTTTGTAAAAGGTATCCTGGAAATACCATGATAAATAAGGAGGTATTGAACGTTGTTTCACTTATGCACAATAGGTATCTGCACACACTGTGCCCAAAGTACAGTTAAGAAGCAGTTGTTTCAAGCAGTTTGAAAAATATTTATGCAATCCATGAAGATGCTTGCATTCACTGTCAGCTTAGCTGTCTCACATACTGAAGTACTTGTCTTGGCCATACCAAAACCAGGAATACTCTGTGGTGCTTGGTGACTGGGAAGATGCAGATATAAATAAAGGATAACCCATCTGAACTTTTTGATCAGTAAATCTTAGACAGATTTAGAGTGGATAGGGACATAGTATGGCCTTTGTTGAATTTGTATGGCCCACGAATGGAACTAGGGGAATGCATGTCCTTCTTGTACCTAAGGACATCTGGGTATGTACAGAGCTTACCAAACTTGCCATGGGGACCTTAGAGACACAAACTGGGGACACTTTGGGTATCTCTCATGTTTCTGCCTTAAGGCTACTTCTGCAGTCCCTCTACAGTTCCGAGTGTCACCTCAGATGAGAGATAGTACTAATCATACCTTCTTAAGAATGGCATACTTTTCTGAGGTGCTTGATGCAATAGATTGCACCCATGTTATTATTATTAGGGCCCCATCCCAACTATGGTGGGAGTAGTACCTGAAAATGAAGGGCTACCATTCCATCAACAGCCAGGTAATTTGTGATGCTTAGGGATACGTCACCAACATGTTATCTCAGCATCCTAGCAGAGCCCACAATTCTCATATTAAGCACAAAAGCTCACTGTACCACCTCTTCCTGCATGGTAGAATACATTATTTTCATCTTCTTGGTACAAGTAAACTATAAATACTTTTTCTAAACATAGTCATTTCTTTAGATCTAGAGTATCATGGGTAATATTTTTATTATTATTTTTTTTTTACATTTGTATACCAGGGTAGTCTGACTGGACACATGCCCTTTTTCAGTGGAGGCCTGGGGAGAAAAGCTCCACATAGAACATACAATAGAAATAAACAAGAGTACAATACACAAGTAACAATACAAAACAATGCAGTGTAGGTTATAATTAAAGAAATTTAGGCTAGTTATGCTTATGCATAACATTAGGTATACTCTAACAAATGATATTCAAACAAACAATACTTCAATGGATTGTTATAATATACAATAGGACAATGGACCAACCATGGTTTCAGGTAAATATCTGTTATTGTTGAGTATATAAAACAGTAATAAAGTAAAAAATCTTGGTGTAGTCAGTACTTGTTTGATCTTAGGAATAAAGATAGTCATGTAATTATAGGTTATATAGGTAGCAGGAATAGTAGTTGAAGACAGAGTGAGTATAGAGACCTTTAGGTTATGCTGAGGTAGTGGCAAGGCTAGAGATTGAGGGTGCAGTTAATCAGGGATAGAGCAGGGACACAAAGTACAGTTGTGTATATTTAACATAAATGTAGATGTTCAAGTGTCTTCACTGTTGCAGTCATCGCATTTGGGTTATCCCTGTTGGAGTAGTCCTCAGCCGGCCTGAATACCAGAGACTTAGTATTTCTGCTTCGGTTGCTGTCACTTGAAGACTGAAGTCAAGTTGTCAGTGGTATAAAGGAAGGCAGCCGATGCCATTACATCAGTTTTTCTTGCCCTAACCATTCAGGATCCCCCAAAGTAGGAGGCCAGGCTCTGGTGATAGGACCCCACCAGTGGAAAAAAAATATCAATATGTCCTTTGTAAGGAAAGGAGAACAACAAGGAAGAAAGGTAACAAAAAGAAAAGGGGGGGGGAAGGAGAGAGGGAGGGAAACCAGGACTGCAACAGTGAAGACACTCGAACATCTACATTTATGGTAAGTGTACACAACTGTACTATGTTCTTCATGTTTCACTGTTGCAGTCATCACATTTGTGTAGACTCCCAAAGATGAGGAAATGGGTGGAGGTAGTCAAAGAAGTTAGGTGCTGGCTAGCATGCCCTGCAAGACTGCAGAGGCAAAACCTGCCCTGGATTTAGAAAAGAGAGGCAGGTGGTAATGTTTGGCAAAGGTGTGAACAGATGTCCAGGTGGCAGCTTCCAGGATGTCCCTGGTAGTGACTCCTCTGAGGAATGCTGCAGAGTGGGAGGCCCCTCTGGTGGAGTGGATCCTAACCCCCTTGGGGGAAGGCTTGCCATGCTGTTTGTACCAGAAATGAATGAGGGTGCTATCCATTTAGAAATGGTTTGTTTGGAGATGGTTTTGCCCTCTGCCCCTGAAGCAAAGCTAACCAGCAGTTGATCAGATTTTCTGAAGGGTTTAGTCCTGTCCAGATAGTATCCGAGCTGTCTGTGCACATCTAGGGAGTGCAGAATCCTTTTCCCCCTTGTTTTGAGGGTTGAGAAAGAAGTTGGGCAAATGGATGGATTGGTTGAGAGCCACACTGGATACCACCTTGGGCATGAAGGATAGATTAGTTCTGAGGGATACCCTGTCTGCATGGAAGATGATGAAGGGTTCCACTGCCAAGAGTGCTTGCAGCTCAAAGACTCTTCTGGCTGAAGTAATGGCCAGGAGGAAGGCTGTCTTCCAGGAGACAAATTTTAGCTCTGCAGAAGAAGCTGGTTTAAATGGAGGCAGGGTGAGCTTTTCCAAGACAAAGCTAAGGTCCCAAGCCGGTGTTGGTGCCCTTCTGAGGGGCTTCAAGTTTTTAGCCCCTCTGAGAAACTGCTTGATCAGAGTGTGTGAAAAAAGAGGCTGCTCAGTGGGAAAATGAGCAGAAATAGCAGAGGCATGAATTTTTATAGAGGAGAAAGAGAGACCACCGTGTAGTAGGTCAGCTAAGTAATCCAGGATGAGAGGGATGGAAGGATGTGCCGTATTGGCCCCCTTAGCCTGGATCCAGGTGCAGAACCTTTTCCACTTATCTGCATAAGACTTTCTGGTGCTAGGCCATCTGGCCTCTTGGATAACATCCAGAACCTGTTTACTGAGGAGGGCAGATTGGTCAGGAGTCAGGTTATAAGCCAAGCTGCCAAATCGAGTTTCTGCAATTGGGGGTGCATGAATTCCCCTTCACTTTGGGTTAGGAGGTTGGGAATCTGAGGGAGATTCCATGGGGGTAGTGTGGGCAGGCTGTGCAACAAGGGGTACCAGTGCTGTCTGGGCCAGTTTGGAGCTATGAGAATGGTCCTTGGTTTTTCGTCCATTATTTTGATCAGTACCTTGGCAATGAGAGGTAGGGGAGGAAAGGCATAGAGCGAGAGGTTTACCCAGGGGAAGGACAGGACATCTACTTTCCATGCCATGCAGTGATGCTCCTTGGTACAGAATTTGCTGAGTTGATGGTTGGTGTGGGAGGCAAAGAGGTTGACCTCCGGGGTTCCCCATTTCTGAGTTATTAGTAAGAAGGTGTTTCTGTTGAGCTGCCACTCATGGGGGTCCAACAGTTTTCTGCTTAATTGGTCTGCCAGGGAGTTGAGAGAGCCTGGCAGGTATTGTGCTAACAGGTGTAGATGCATGGAAGAGGCTGTGAACCAAAGGATCATAGCCAGCCTGCACAGCGGGTAGGAGTGAGTCCCTTCCTACATGATGTGACACATCACTGTAGTGTTGTCTGTTTTGATCAGGAGAACCCCTGGAGAGAGAAGGGGTTTGAAAGCTATCAAGGCCTGCTGCACAGCTATCCTCTTTTTTATATTGATGTGCAGGGGTATTTATGGGGGTTCCATTGGCCCTGTATGCACCTGCCATCCAGGTGTTCACCCCAAGCATAATCTGATGTATCTGTGGTGAGGGTCTGGGTAGCAGGGTGTAGGGAGCAAGGCAGTTCCTTGTTGTGGGAGCAGGCTTTTGGCCACCAAAGGAATTCCTCCCTCAGGCAAGGAATCATAGGTAAAAGAGTTTCCAGAGCTTGAGAGTGTTGACACCAAAGGCTCTTTAGGTACCACTGAAGTTTCCTCATATGCAGTCTGGCAGGTGGAATAAGAAGTATGCAAGATGCCATGAACCCCAGGGCTTGTAGGATTTCCCCTGCAGAAAGCTGGGGCTTGGTGGCCAGTTGAGAGAAGTAAGCTGATAGGAAACTTTGTTTCTCTGATGTTAGGTATGCCATCTGGGATGCTGTGTCCAGACTTGCTCCCAGGAAGATTATCCTTTTGGTGGGTACCTGTTTGGATTTCTTTTTATTGACTGTACACCCTAAGGAGGTTAGTAGGTCCTTCACAAAGGCCAGGTCTTTGAGCAGCTTTTCCTGGCTGTCTGCCTGAAAAAGGCAGTCATCTAAGTAGGGGTAAATTTGAATATTTCTTTGTCTGCAAAAAAGTAATGGCCGGAGCCAGTCATTTTGTGAAAACTCTGGGAGCAGTAGATAAGACAAAGGGAAGTGCAGATAACTGAAGGTGTTGAGATCCTGCCTTGAAGCAAAGATATTTTCTGCAGGACTCCCTGATGAGAATGTGGAGATAGACCTCTTTTAGGTCCAGGGTGACTAGCCAAGCTTCCTTGGACAGCATAGGTAACAGTTGCTGGAGGGTGAGCATTTTGAATTTTGGGATCACCAAGAAGGTGTTTAGAATGGATAGATCAAAGATGGGGCACCAGGTACCTTCTTTTCTGGGTACCAGAAAAAGCCTGGAGTAGAAGTTTTGGCCTATCTGCTCTGCAGGAATGTGTTCGACTGCTCCCAAGGGGAGGAGGGTATGGATTTGTTTTGAGCCTCTGCCCACTGATTTGGAGGTAGATCTGGGAACTCTTTTGGGGTTGAAAGGGTGTGGAAAGAGAATTTGTACCCCTGAGACACAATGTTCAGAACCCATTGGTCCTTGGTGATGGTGGCCCAGGTGTTTGAGTGAAAGGAGAGTTTTCCTCCTAGGGGTATGTGATGGTGGGCAGAGGCAAGGTAGGGAAGGGTAATTCATTGTGAGTTTTTACCATAAGCGAGTGTCTTAGAACTCCATGGTTTTGAAGAGGAGGTAGTCCACTGCTTAGATCTCTGCAACCCATGTGATTGCTGTCTTGGAGGTCTGTTTCCACGGGGCCTAGGCTGGCCCTGTTTACTAGGTGCAGGAAAGGACCAGTGCTTAGAAGAAAAATGCCTGCTGAACCTAGGGGTCTTTACCTGTAAGAAATCTTTAACAGTCGGCATAGATTTTGCTTTTTCTTCCATCTTTTTTAACACCTGTTCTGCTTTAGTACTAAATAAGCTATCTTTGTGCAAGGGTGCATCCAACAATTTTTATTTGACATGGTCTGGCAGGGGTTGTTCCTTAAGCCATGCATGTCTTCTAATGACAGATCCAGTGACTGCTGCCCTGCAAGAACCTTTTAGGGCATCAAAACCACAGTGCAAAGTATGTTTAGTTACTTGACCAGCAGAGTGCATTAATTCCTGTAAATCTTTAGATTCTGCTCATGCAGGAAAGAAATAATTTTTTTGTTTAAGGAGTTCCAAGATATATTACTGATATTTAAGCATATGGAACTGACAATTTAGTGCCCTGATAGCAAGAGTAGCTGAGGTGTATACTTTTTTACCCCATCTGTCCAGTGCTCTGGAATCCCTGTCTGGGGGGGGATTTTTTAGCTGAAGTAGATTTAACCCCTTTTGGGCCATGAGTAATGACCTCAAGGTCTGCTGTTGGGTTTTTAAAGAGATATTTGTGAGAGTCAGGGACTCTGTACTACCTGTCTGGCTTTCTTGGAACAGGAGGGAGTGCATCTGGAGTCAAGCTGGATTCAAGGAAGACATCATCCACCACATCTAGGACTGGGGGGATGGCTAATGGCCTGTGCAGTGGAAGATCCAGGAACTGTCTGAGTCTCTTTTTAGACAGTGGATAGTCTTGATTCTCCCATTTGAAATACTCTCTTAAAGTATGCAAGGTTTCCCCAAAGGAAAAGTCCTCTGGTGGAGAGGCTGAAGGAATAGATTCCTCTGCATCAGAATCCTCATATGTAGAGAGGAGCTGCATGTCTTCATAGTCAGATGCATCAGATTCATCTGACTTTTGTTCAGACAAAACTTCTGGAGACAGATCTTTTTCTTTTTGAGGGATTAGCTTTTCTTTCCCTAATCTGCATGATAAGTTCCTCTGACATTCTAAGCATTTGTGACTGAAGCAAGGGAGCAGGTGCCAAAGAACATCTGGAAGTTGGTTTCTTGGGGGTGGTTCGACCCCTGGGCCTAAAGAACTTGGTTGTTTTAATAAGAAAGGTAGCCATGAAAGAAGGCATCAGTTTATGTCTGGATTCGGTGTTGTGAAGGACTTCCTCGGAAGCTGGTGCCTGCACAGCAGCTCTGGACCCATCCAAGGTGGAGACGACCACAGGATCCTTAGATGAAGAAGAGTTCTGTGGCATATTGGACTCTGAAAAGGTCTTGGTAGAGGCCTGCAAATTAACTGAAGCGGGCATCAGGGGCTGCAAAAGCACCTCACTGAATTCTGGAGGACTGATGACTAGCTTGGCGGTAACATCGTTAGAAGGTTTAGTCCTGTGCAGTCTGTCTCTATCTTTATCTTTACATTTTTTCGGAAGGTCTGCTGTTGGATGGCTTATGGAAGCCATATTGGAATTCAAGGACTGTAAATGGAAATATCTGGCTACAATAACGGCCCGACGACGAATAGTTCTGGTGTTAAACAAAGCACAGAACCGACAACGAGGGACCTCGTGGTCTGGGCCTTGACAAGTGAAGCAGTAGGAGTTGAAGTCCCAGTGTGGTATTTGCTTTCCACAGGCGAGACAATTATTAACTTTTTCTGACATCGGTTAGTGCAAGAAAAAAGGATCCCCAATGGGGTACTTAGCTTTCCAAGCCTTCAACTTCAATTTGGAAATGAAAATCAGGTAGCAGCCTACCGGCACTCATGCGAACTGCATCTGCTTCAGGCTCCACGGCAAGAAAGACTGATGTAATGGCATTGGCTGCCTTCCTTTATACCTGACGTCAGTCTTCAAGTGACAGCAACCAACGCAGAAATACTAAGTCTCTGGTATTCAGGCCGGCCGAGGGCTACCCCAGCAGGGATAACCCAAATGTGATGACTGCAACAGTGAAACACAAAGAACATCCATCTGGTTAAGACGTGGCTTTTTAGAGTAGTTTTAAATTGAGCTAGGGATGTAGAAGTAGTAATACTTTTTGACAGTGCATTCCAGAGTTTTTCTATGTAGTTTGGGAAGAGTGAATCACCTGCCTGATTTCTGGAGATATTGATTTGAATATGGTGCTTATTGGTGGAGCGTAATGCTCTGTTAGTGCTATAAGGTTGTAATAGGGCAGGTATTTTCTCAGGGTCAGAGAGAATTTTGTGGACCATTGTTAACTGAATGTAGTGTAGGAGTTGGGGAAACTAACCAGTTAAGTTGTTTGAGAGTGAAGCAATAGTGGGTTATAGCTGAGGAGTTTGTAGCATTTCTGGCAATTTTGTTGTAACAGGATTCATGTTTTTCTATCTCTGATTTCTTTAGGTTTGTTAGTATGGGAGCTGTGTACAACAGAGCAGATATTAGGTAGGATTGGGCAATGGCAATCTTGGTATTCTTTGTGATGTAGTTTTTGTTCCTATATAACGTACCAAGTTTTTTATGTACTTTTTATAGTCTGGGAAATGTGTATATCGAATTTAAGTTTGCAGTCAATTTCTACTTCTAGAAGTTTGGTGTGAGTAGATGGCACTATGCTAGTGTTATTTAGTGAGGAGATATGAAATGTGCAACTGGGAGAGGCCTACTTATTGGGATGGAATACCATAAGTTTGGTTTTATTAGGATTTAAGATTAATAGATTGTTAGTGAGCCAGAATTCTACTGAGTGAAAGGCTTTTTGTGTTAAAAGTCTGAAGTTCAGGTAGGGAGGGAGCAGCACATATGACTGTTGAGTCATCTGCATATTGTATGAGGGAGGCCATCGGGGTTGACAAGTTGAAGTTATTGGTAAATAATGAGAATAGAAGTGGACTTAAGTTAGAGCCTTGGGGGACTCAAAGGGTCACTGACAAGAGGTGGGATAAGGACTGTTGCCAAGAGACTGCTTGCTGGCATCCAGTGAGGTAATCTTGGAACTAGGCAAAAGGTAGAGTTACAGTGGTTTAGTTCAGAGAAGACATTCAGAAATACTACCTTTTTTTTGTCAGATACCCCCAGATTTGTTTTTCAGGTGACACAGGTTACCCACTCAAACCTTAGCTAATGAATCCAGTCCATAACCCCCAGGGAACTAGTGAGGAACACTTTGATGCCTCTGTGTCCCAGACAAGGATAACAACTGAGCAAGTATTTGGCCTGCTCAAAGTCTGTTTCCATTGCCTGAATGATTTGGGTTGGGGGCCTTTACTATGTCCTTCATTTTGCATGCAGAATGTTTATTACCGGTTGCACTTGCATTCTGCACAACATGATTATACATTAGTCTCTGCAACAACCACAACCAGTCACCATTATTAGCAGTTCAGCTCCCTTTATCCTTTCAATAATGATTGTGGCCAGCCAATGGCTGTAATACTGCAATGGCTCTAGCAAGCTCATGCATGCAATATACCTATCTGAGTAAAGAGGCAGTATCTAGTCCACAATTAGAAGCCATGCCATTCACTTCATAGCAGTGGAAAGCTACATATGTAATAACTGAAGTTTGCAGTGTTACTTGTGGGCTAGATTAGTGGTACATAGTCAACATATACTCTGCATCAGGCATTTCTCCACATGTCAAGAATTTTGTTTCATAATATATTTACAGTTCTCATTTGTGCAGTGTTGAAGGTCAGTAGTCATAATGTCAGACTGTGATTGAAATGTACAACAGTAAATATTCTCAAATTTAAGGCTGTACTGTGATTGTTTTTCTGCAGTTTTAAAAAAAACAGAGTATGATTAATGTAACTCTGCAGAAAACAAAATAATTATTTGTCTTGAATAAGGCCTGTGTTTTTTCCTTGCCATAACTTTTTTTCTGTTTTTCAGATGTAAGGAAGAACCACAGCATTGAACCTATCTGTAAAGTGAATTCTGGGTGAGTACGTTCTGTTACTGATGTTTAAAATATCAATTATATTTAGGTGTCATATACAATGTCCCCTAAGGACAGTGTGGGTGATGGTCCTATAGATCATGAGCAAGTGTTAGCCCGTGAGCTTGATGCTAAGTTGCTCCAGGATGTACTGGATGCATGCAAAATTCTACATGTTGACCTAATTGTGCTGCAGGACATAGACCTTGACTGAGAGGTTTTACCACATGTTGTGGAAGTCTGATGAGGTCTGTCTGCCTTCTTAGGTGAATACACGAGTGTCTGCAACAATTTCTTGAGATACTTCTGGTGTTTGGCCTCCACATCAAACACTCATGAGGGCAGTCCCTTTTCCACATCCAGCCATGTCCCCAGTATCTGTCTGGTAAGTCTTTATTAATGTGTGCATGAAGGCTGATATGGATGATCCTGTGTTCAGCCATATTGTGCATGAGAATCATCATAGCATTGTCCCTGGCCTCCAACATTTACAAGTACTGCTGACATTTTTCACTTATACCTTGCAATACTGTGATCTTCTCTGCCTTACTCTTCGTGGCACTCTTTTGTGTCTAAATAATGTCACAGCACAAGGCCTTATATGTCCCTGGAGCTTACAGTGAAATAAATGTGTCTTTGTCTATCACCTTAGTGTAACAGGTGTGACAGTGGATGCTGCTACCTATGAAAAGGTTGCCTTTTGTGAAGGGGTTCGGGCTATGCATAGGAAGCAAGTGCTGAGCTGTGCAGTGTCCCATCTGCTGCTGTTCTGTAATTTCCTTTTTCTGCTGATTGTGTGCTCCTGTGTCACTGTTAATGGAATTATCCAATTGCTGTGGTATGGGCTGCCCTACCAGTACATGTTGTGAGTGGGAACCACTGTCCATAGGTTGTGTCAGAAGTATGCAACTTATGGCATCATCAACAGCCATTCCACTTCTGAAGAAATATGTCAAGATGTGACTAATGAGACCTGTGACAGGAGGAATGATTATTACTTAAAGTAAGATGCCAAGACTTACCATACATTGGCTGTAGAGTTTGTGATGCATGTGATGTCAGTAATAGACCTTATGATTATACATTCACATAAGTGTCATGCTAACTACATCTGAGCATAATTTAGTAAAATCAGGTACACACAAACCTTTCACACTGCCTGACTGTGGTTGTTGCAGGACTTTGAAAGTGCTGGTGTGAACACCATCTCTGATGATTCCTGCGGCATCCTCTTCTGAATGAAAGTCATCACCTTTTATAGTGAGAATGTACTACTCATGCGGCATTAAAGGTTGAACTGTGAAAGGGCCAGCACCAGTGTCTCAATGGGCAATGGTATTCTGCCTAGCTTTTACCTTGACATGTCCTACCATGTCATTTATTTTTTTCCTACACTGTCTCAAGGTTTGGTTCAGTGCCCCTACAGCATCCCAGTCAGCTACTATTTCATTCCATTAGGTATCTCTCTCTCTTTGCCTGTTTGCATCCCTCTTGTTTTTCAAAAAAATATATTTTCCATATGTCCCCAGAGCATGTATGGGGATGTGATTCATCTCAGGGCTAAGGCTGTCTCTCCTGTGTCTTGCTCCTTACTGCTGCAATATTTTCTAACCTTAGAGTACATGTTAGGCAAGAAAAAAAATGACATCTGCCTCACATGTATGTAATGTTAAGCAGTTAGGGATCTTCCGTGCCACTGCATAATATTAAAAAGGTATGACAAGCTCAATGAGGCACTGATTGTAAGTTTGGACATTCTTTGCAACGGTGTCTGTATAATGCATTCTTCTGTTGCAGTAATGTAGTATATGCCTGCGGTCGCTGTGAGGGTGTGGTACAGAGTGTATTAAATAATTGTCCATTAATGTAACTCCTTAGCATAATGAAGGTGGCATATATTATGGTCCTGGTCACTGCCTATTGACAGAGTCTGTTGTCTGCAGTATACCACTTCACAGATGCAGGTATCATTGAAAATGGCACATTTCACATTCCCAAGTTCTTTATGTGTAAACATAAGCTAATTGCCCCGATGACAGTCTTTTCCTACTATTTCCAGCTTTTCCCTGCTTTTAATTAACCTCTGTAAAGTACATTTTCATTTTGTAGAGGTAGAGTGTCCAGATATTATTATGAGAAGAGGGGTTGTCTCTACTATGCCTTTTAGGATTTAGCTTAAACCTGTTTTAATAACAAGAGTTTATTAAGAAGAATTCATTTTGAAGAGTGTGGGTGTCATATGATGACTTTAAAAAAAACACAGTTAGCAATCATCTGCAAACTTTGTTAGCTAGAGATCCAATCTTTCTGCTTGAAGATCTCAGAAGTAAATATACAGGACAGGTCCCAGCACCAAGCCCTAAAAGACACTGCTACTAATGTTTACACGTTCTAATGAAGCACCTGCAACTTGGATAATGGGTTCTGTCTTTCATCTAGTTTGTTATCATCTTACCTCATATGAGTTGATTTTTATATTATTTAGTTTGTGTATGATGCCAGTGTGAGGAATGGTGCTGAAGATCTTGGGCAGGTCACATATGCTGCGTGCACTACACGACCACCATCTACAGCCTCTGTAGCCCTTTTGAAGAAATTTACCAAATTAAGTAAACAGAATATATCTCTCACAAGGCCAATCTTTTGGGAGTCAAGTCTAGCAAGATTCTACATATCACAGTTTATGAGCTCAGATATAATACATTCTATGATTCTATGATCAGGATTTGATTGCTGGAACCTGTGTTCTGAGAAACTGCCTTCCAGACTATCTGTAAATATACAGAGCTGAGTATATATTTTTTTGGTTATAGAGTTTGTTAATTGTTGCTTAGATCTCTGCTGAAACTGTTGTCTTCCTGTTCTGAGAGACTGATCTGCAAATATACAGAGCTGAGTATATGTTTTTGGCTTTAGAGTTTGTACTGTTAGTTGTTGCTTAGATCTCTGTTGAAACTGTTTATCCACCCTCCCTATTTTTGGTTTGTAGTTTAAATTTGTGGCTTTTGCAGTTGCCCCCCCACTGTAGATTTGATCTGGGACACTCCCCCCAGTCCCATCTCTTTACCACATTCTACCTAATAAACTCTTTCTCCACTTGCTTTTAGTCCTTTTTAATTTAATTGCATTTTTCTAAACTGTGTTTGGTCTAATACTGCTACATACTCAAGTGTGCTAGCTTGCACTGCATGTGAATTGTTTTTACTACTGTTTTTGCTACTTTTCTGTAAAAAAAAAAACTGTAAGCCTGTTTCCTACCTTTCCTGTAACTAGTGTTCCAGATAGATATTTGCTATATCCAGGACTGTATGTAAACTTCTGAGACCCCCAAGCCTTTCTGTGTTGGAGGGAAGCCTTCTAGCTTATCAGTGGGAGTGGTAAGCACTAGGTAACCTGTCTACCACATAAGGAGTGGTTCTGGTCCAGAAATTGTAGTTATTGGCCATTTGGGCAATCTCTTCCATCTCTCTCAACTTTCTGATTTGAAAGCCTGCATTTGCACTTGTTTCTGTCCTGTAACTCATCTATTGCAGATACAGATTCTTAGTTTTAGCACTTAAATTTGCTTATTCATGCTCAGCACTTGTTCAGAACTTGTAAGCACTAAATAAGCTACTAATTACTATAGCACTCAATCTTCTTCATTACCTAGAGGAAAACAATTTTTGTACTTAGTTTTTTCACTTGCTTAGAGAAAAACAGCTCTTGTACTCACTTTCCTCACTTATCTAGAGGAAAATATTTTTTTATTCAGGCATATCCAAGGGTCATCTCCCAGTGTTCTCTCCTGTCTATCTGATGAATCTGGGCATCTTGAGGCAATGTAGAAATTGCCTCATGTACACAGACAACCTTCTCCTCCTACCACCCAACACAACAACCTGTGAGAGATGCACTTATCTAGCCAAACTGGAGGTAAAGCTCTCTCCAACCAAGACTGAACTTGACAGTCATGAGGAGAAGGTAAACATTTGCACCACACCACACTTATCACATAGTCTCACTAAATCTACACCACCAAAATCCATACATAGTAACACAAAAACATTTGCAGAGGCTCTCAATAATACTCTGTCTAAGCAACAGAGACCTTCAAAGCAGAAATGCAAGCAACCTCCATCTCCCAACACAACCCAAATGACACATAGCCCACAGACTCAGTGTGTCACTCAACCACAGCCAATAAGGCAAAACAACGTACCCAACACACTAGTCATAGGTGACACTATAGTCAGGCACACTGATGTCCCACTCACCAGGCTAAACAAGGTGAAGGTTACTGTCAGCTGCCTGTTGGATGCCAGGATCCGCCACATAACCCACACACTCAGGTCACTCCACAACAAGTACACATATGACTCTGTCATTGTCCATGTTGGTGTGAATGACCTGAGAAGTACCTCCCTGGACTACATGAAAAGAGACATGGAAGAGCTCTCCGATCTTGTAGCCAAGGCAGGAATGACCCTAGCCCTGAGTAGCATTCTGCCATCGCCCCGAATGATATCGCAATACAAGGACAAAATGATTGTCTTCAACAATTGGCTAAACGTCTGGTGTCATTCTAAGGGGATCCAGTATCTGTTTGCTTGGGATGACATGGTCGACAGACCACGATGCTTTGCCACAGATGGCCTGCACCTGTCGCCTCTGGGATTCCAGATACTGGCTAAGGCTCTTGCTGCCCCAATAGTGCCTTTTTAGGCAAGGTTCAAATAATTCACCACTGTAACAGGAACAGGCAAGCAAAAACTGAGGGTAATGCTACTCAATGCTAGAAGTCTAAATCTCAAAATGCACTCACTCGAGGCACTCCTTAAAATGGAGAACATTGATATCTGTGCAGTGACTGAGACCTGGTTCAAGGCTCCAGAGAGCACCCCTGTACTACCAGGCTATAACTCATACCACAATTTTTGGCCATGTAACCTGGACCGAAACACCAAAGGCGGAGGTGTGTCCATATTCATTAGGATATCCACACCTCCAGGCTAGTTGCTCTGCATAATGCATCCAAGGTTAAACAAGTGCAACTAACTCTGGGCAAAACTGCAATGCAAATTGTAGCTTGCTACAGATCCCCCCACCATGCCCCAGGATTCCCACTCCTCTTTTCTTGATGTACTGGAAAATATTAGGGTACAATCAAACACCCTAATAATGGGCGACTTCAACTACCCCACCATTAACTGGGAAAACTACTCATATACCAACTCCTTAGCTCAACGCTTTCTGGAATTCATAAACTCCAATGCTCTGGATCACCTTATCTACACCCCCACCAGGGGCAACAGTATCCTAGACCTAGTCATTACCAACATGAGTGACCGCTGTTCCACACCTGAAGTCAACTCCTCGTCAGTCCTATCCGACCATAAACTAATCACCCTTGATAACCACATCCAGCCCTAACCCTCCATTAAGGAAACCATGGTAAAAAGTTTCTCCAAAGCCAACTTTATGCTTCTTAAGACAGAAGTGGTGAACTTCATGACACCCATGCAGATGGACAATACAGTTACAACTGCTGAATCCTACACAAATGCACTCTATAAGCACTTACACGAGTGCATGGATCGTGCTATCCCAAACAGAACCGAGATGCTATCCTCCAAAAAAAGGAAGCCAATCTGGTGGTCCCCTGCCATAAACAAACTGTACAACAGAAGGAAGAAACTGTTGCAAAAGAGAGTAAAATCCCATGAGTGGAGGAGCTCCCTGGTCAGCCTCAGTAGAAGCTGAGATCCCTTATATGATCCTCCAAAGCTAGCTACGAAAACAAAATCACCACTAATCCTAAAGACAACAATAAAGCATTCTATAGCTATGTCAAGAATCTCGATGGCAACACACAGTTCTGCTCTGAGTTGCAGCACAAAGGCACGAAAATTACAGAACCAACTGATATTGCCAACATCCTGGCAGATAGATTCAGCGCTAACTTTACCCCCCCCACCCCCTAAAGGGCCCATATCTATACATGAATAATGCAGAGTCCCTGTAATCACAACTATGCAGGTAAAAGCTGCACTCTCTAAAGCCAAAAACACAGCATCCATGGAACCAGACAACATCCCAGGCTGTGTTTTACATGAACTTCAGAAAAAACTGGCTTCCCACTTAAGCACCATGTTCAATAATAGCCTCGCATCAGGCTTTGTGCCCAATGAATGGCACACAGCAACAGTTATCCCACTCCACAAAGGGGAAGCCACCACTGATCCTGGGAACTATCAACCTATTAGCCTGATGAGCCTGGTCTGCAAGACCATGAACGTATCATCATGGAACTCATAAACAAAGACATTGGTAACCTCCAAACTCTGGATCCCACCCACTTCAGGTTTGTGAAAGGCAGATCATGCCTCCTGAACCTGATTGACTTCTTTGAGGCAGTCACCAAAGCCGTAGATGAGGGTAAGGTGGTTCACACAGCCTATCTTGACCTTGCCAAGGCTTTCGACACCATTCCCCATTCTGGAATTATAGCTAAACTCACTAAACTAGGTATAAATCCCTATGTCACAAGATGGGTTCCCAACTGGCTTACTGACAGAACCCACACTGTAAAAGCTGCAGACTCCAAATCTGACCTCAAAGCAGTGACAAGTGGAGTACCACAGGGTTCCGTCCTGGGACCTCTCCTGTTTGGTATCTACTTTTCTGAAGTACAGGCTAACACAGAAGGCCTCTGGCTAATGAAGTTCACAGATGACTGCAAACTAGGAGCCATAGTCAAGTCCCCAAATGATGTGGGCATCCTACAGAAGGGCCTCGCTGAGACAGATGCCTGGTGTCAGAGCCATGGCCTCAAGCTCAATGCCAAAAAGTGCAGTGTCATCCCCTTTGGTAAAAACTCTGTACCCATGAACTACCACATAGGCAGCAATCTACTTAACACTGAATGTGTGATAAGAGACCTTAGGACCCAGGTGGACAGTAGTCTCTCCTTTGATAGTCACATCACCACAGTAGTCAGGAAATCCTTCTCATCATAAAAGGGTTCTCATCCAGGAAAAAAGAGGTAATTGTTCCACTCTACTCGACACTCATTAGACCCATGATAGAGTACAACACCCCTTTTGGAATGTACCTCACAAGACATCTGCAGCAGCTGGAAAGGCCACAGAAGTACCTCACAAAGAGGATTACTGGCCTCAAACAAATGCCCTACACTGACCACCTCAAAAAACTCCAGCTTTATTCCGTAGCATATCGCCTACTCCGAGGTGATCTCTGCCTAACAAATAAAGCTATGTCAAACCTAGAGCTGTTGAACATGCTACACCTAAAGAAATCCCAATCCCTCCGAGCTACATGATCTAGGGACCCAAACCTTGTCTCCACAATAAACAGGACATGCTGGAGGGATAGATTCCTGTCCCAGAGACTTCCCATACTCTGGAACAGGCTACCCATCTATGTCAAGCAAAGTTCTTCATTAGCATTCTTCAAGAAAAATCTTGATGAGTGGATGGGAAATAGGAAATACACCCCAGGGATCATGTCTGTGTCTCTGCTCGACAGTGGCACAGGAAAATAACTTTTTTGGGTGGCGTAAGCCAGGGAACCTTGTTGGCTAGGCTTACGTAGGCCCTTCGGCCGATAGCCTAGTATCTACCTATGAACCTATGACTTTGCAGGTTAGGTGTGTAAGGCTGATAGGTCTGTAATTACCTGGGTCTGTAGTAAGGCCACTCTTTGGAAAGGCATCATTGTGCTGTGTGCCACTCTTCAGGGACAAAAACAGTAGCTAAACTTAAGTTATACAGTCTGAGGAGTGTATCTGCAAGGGAATGTTTAAGATTATTAATTAAGCAACTAGGAATATTGTCAGCATCCAATGGATGAGCTTTTGTTAGAGTTGGTGAGCAATTTTCAATAAATAAGCAGTAGATATAACTTGGGGGGTTTAACAAAATCAGATATTTCTGGAATATGAACAGAAGTTTCTAGAGTGACGTTAGCACTACATTTGTTAAACAGGATATTTGGTCACAATAGGAAGCCCCATTAAGTATATGTTATCAGCATTGTAGTGAACTTTCTTTCTTTTTTTTACTTTTCTAACATAGCTAGATAAAGATTTGTAATTGTCTTTGGCCTCAGAGGCCTGTTTAACTTCATGGGTGCCTTTAGTTGACCTGATAGTGTTTTTCATTTTCTTGTAATGCTTTTAATATTATCCTTGAGAAGTTCAGTTTTAGTTCTTTGAAATAAATTTAGGAGTTTCTTTCTTTTGTTGAATAGTTTATTTTATAGAGATGGACCACAAGGCTGTTTTGTTTTTGAATTTCCAGTGATACTTGTTTCTGGTAAGGACTGCTATAGCTATGCATTTTTGTTAATGGGCCTAGAATTATTAGTGAATCTTGTTGCAGCAATAAGGACAGGGTAGGTGCAATCAAAAGTGAATTTTGATATTTTGCTACATATTAGGTTTAGGTTAATATGTTTGTAGTCTTTAATAGGGTTTGTTGTGGAGGTTTTGAGTGTTTAAAGGAGGTCACAGGTTTATGCTAGGAGCCTTAACCTGAAAATACACTCACTGGAGGATCTCCTCACACTGGAAGATGCCAATGTCTGTGCGCTCATGGAAGCTTGGCTCAGGGCTGCGGAGAGCACCCCAGTCTTGCAAGTCTATACCTCTTTCCACACATTCTGACCCCAAAAGGATGTAGAGAAGACTAAGGGTGGTGGAGCCTCTATCTTCATTAAGGACAGACACACCTCCAAACTGGTTTGCCTACATGATGCACTGGAATTACACCAGGTGCAACTGACAGTTGGCAAGACACCCATCCAAGTTATAGCCGGCTATAGACCCCTGTCCATGACTCAGGACACCCACTCCTCTTACCTGAACCTACTTGACTCCATAAAGGTACTGCCTAACACCCTGATCCTTGGTGACGTCAACTACTCCACCACAGACTGGGTAAACTATTTCAGCACTAATGCACTCACCCAATGATTCCTTGACTTCATCAATTCTAATGCACTAGACCAGGTTGTCTTGTCGCCCACAAGGGGAGATAGCATTCTGGACTTCGTTCTCACCAACATGGGCGATGGCTGTACCACTCCCATAGTATGTTCTTCCCTGGTGAGATCAGATCATCGGTCTGTCTCATTCAAAGCTTATATCCCACCCAACTTCCTTAGCTGTAACCAGGCTAAAAAACTTCTCAGAAGCTGACTGCACCCTCCTAAGGGAAGGTATCAGTAGCTTCACATCACTGCCCCCTCAGAGGATGCAGACATCTATGCTGAACAGTACACCAATGCAATATCCAAGCACCTGTACAGCTGCATGGACTCAGCCATTCCCAGCAGAACTAAAACCTGCTCCTCAAGGAAACACAAACCTATTTGGTGGATATCCTCTATTAACAGGCTTTACAACAAAAAGAAGAAACTGTTGTCCAAGGGTATAAAGAAACAAATTTCGAATTGGAAAAAGTCTCTCCTCAGCCTCAAGAAGCAAATTAGATCACTAGAGAAAACCTCCAAATCCAATTATCAATTTAATCTAGCCACCAAAATAAAGGGAAACCACAAAGCCTTCTTCAGTTATGTCAGGAAATTCCATGGCAAAGCCCAGGTTTGTTCCAAATTAGTACTTAACGGTACCACTTACACTGATCCTGTTGACTTATCCAACCTTCTAGCAGATAGATTCAGAGTAAACTTCACCCCCTTATCCTGCCAAAGGCCTATTCATCATCCTTGATACATATCCCACACCTCACATCTCCATAGATCAAGTGTTAAAGGCCCTGTCCAATGCAAAGAAAACAATTTCCATGGGACCTGATAGTATCCCAGGCTGGATTCTGCACCATCTCCAGGAAGAACTAGCTTTGTCATTGAGCACCCTTTTCAACCACAGCCTAAGTACCAGCTTCATTCCAGCAGAGTGGAGAACTGCCATTGTCATCCCCTTGCACAAAGGTGGTACCACTACTGACCCTGAAAACTATCGCCCCATTAGCTTGACAAGTCTGATCTGTAAAGCCATGGAGTGTATCATTATGGATTTCATAAACAAGGACATAGGCAATCTCCAAGCACTTGACCCCACCCAGTTCGGATTTGTCAAGGGCAGATCTTGTCTGTTGAATCTGGTTGACTTCTTTGACACTGTTACCAAGGTCATGGATGAGTGAAAGCCAGTACATACAGCTTACTTTGACTTGGCCAAGGTCTTTGACACAATCTCCCACTCAGGCATCATCAGAAAGCTAACATAACTTTGCATAAATCCCTATTTCATCAGTTGGTTGGCCACCTGGCTCACTGATAGGATCCACAAGGTCAAAATAGGGGCATCCACCTCTGACAGCAGACCTGTCACTAGTGGTGCTCCCCAGGGATCTGTCCTGGGACCCCTACTGTTTGGCATCTACTTCTCACAGGTCCAGGCAAAGACAAAAGGCCTGTGGCTAACCAGGTTTGCAGATGAATCTAAGTTGGGTGTTGTCATTGACTTCCCAAATGGTGTTAACATACTGCAAGAGGATCTCACAGCAAGAAATGACTGGTGCCAAAGTTATGGCCTTACACTAAATGCAAAAAAAATGTATTATCATACCATTTGGCAAAAACATGGCCCCTACTGATTACCACATCAACGACAACCCCTAAGCACACAACCTGTAGTGAGAGACCTGGGCACTCAGGTTGATAACAACCTCATGTTCAACCATCATGTAGTGGCAGTGGACAGAAAAGCTTTTTACTTGGTTCATCTCATAAGTAAAGGAATTGAATCCAGAAAAAGAGGTTATTACCTCCCTGTACTCCTCCCTCATTAGACCAATAATTGAATATAACACCCCGTTTGGTATGTACCTCTCCAAATACCTGCAACCACTGGAAAGGCCACAGAAATACCTCACAGAGCGAGTCCATGGCCTCCAACACCTGCCCTATGTGGGCAGGCTCAGATCACTATCACTCTACTTGATATTGTACAGATTGCTCAGAGGTGATCTGTGTCTCACATGTAAGGCAATATTGAACCCTGCCCTACTAGAGATGTGCCATATCTATAAGTCTAACTCCTTGAGCATTGCTCACTCGAAAAGCCTAAATCTAATATTCAACATCAACAAAACCTGCTGGAGAGACAGGTTTGTCTCCCAGAGACTGCCCCATCTCTGGAATAGACTTCCTATACATGTCAAACAGAGTACCTCACTGATCCTCTTCAAGCGCAACCTTGATGAGTGGATGGGAAACCACAAATTTGTCCCAGGGGTTCCACCTGTGTCCCTCACTGACAGTGGCAACAGGAGCTGCATGAGGTTTCATTTTTGGGGATAAACTCTTAGCTATGCTTGTAAGGGCCCTAGGAATATTATCCTATTAACCTCATCTGATCCTATGATCCTATGGTCTTATGATCAGGCTTTAGTGGAGAAGGAGATGCCAGGGGAATAGTGCAAGAGCCAGCCATATTTGTAAGAATCAAGTCAAGAATACAGTACCATCTAGTAGGTTGTTTTATAAATTGTTCAAGGGAATTTTTGTTTAATAAGTCTAGGAATTCTTGGGCATATGCAATATTGGAGGTATAGTTGTCCCAGTTAATTGAGGGGATGATTAAACTTACCTACAATAACACAGTATTTTGCTAACAGAGAGATCATATTTAGAATAATGAGATATCTCATATGGTCATCAGGAGAAAAAGAAGGAGGTGTCCTGCAACAAGTTAGTAGTTGATAATTAATCCTACCAGAGTCATCTGTAGTTAATTAATTCAGCATGTGAGTACCTAGGGATTTGCCTTGAGATAATATGCTCCTTGACAAATATGAAGAGTGTACCACAGTTGCCATTGGGCCTGAAGACATAAAAAGTGAAAAAAGATCCCGTATATAGTTATTTCACTTCTTTATATTTTAACCAGGTTTCACTAACTAAACAGAGGTGGATGTTTTCCAAATAAGGAGTGCCTCAAGATCATGTAATTTCTTGTTTAGACTTCTAGCATTAAGGAAAGTAACCATGATGTGATTTGGCATTGAATAGTATATCTACCATTTACCAAATGGCAGGCAGCCAAATGTTTACTTCACTTCCTAGTCGAGCCCATTAAATATGCAAACCTACAATGTTGTTATACTAGTCAGTTATACCATGAGATCCACGGTGCAGCGGTTAGTGTTCACCTCACAGCAAGAGGTTTTCCTGTTCGTTTCTCGATTCTCGGCTGGAGAGCCTTCTGTGTGGAGTCTGCATGTCCTCCCCTCAGTCGAGTGACATTGAAGATATGCAGGTAGGTGCATGCATGAATGAGTGCACCTTCCTTGAAGGTTGGGCGTCGGACTGGCACCTCGGCACCATAAAAATCCATTGCCAATCATTAGTGGACTGGAGTTCCGCTGTGGCGACCCATAACCGGGAACAGCCGGAAGACAATACTTTTACCATGAGATCACAATCTTGTGAGGCTAATTTACAGCTGTATTGTATTTCAGTTTTTTTTACAAGGCTGTATGATCCTGGAGTTAGAATCCAAATGTTAGGTAGTAGCACATAGGGGTCATGCATCCTTTGTGCTTCAGAAAACACTGCACCATTGATACCAAACACAGTATTGCTGTGGATATTGTTTAGAGTCTGATACATCCATTTTGAGTTAGGTGATTATGCTTCAACTTCTTGCGACAGATGCATTTTAAACTGCATCAGTTAGAGTAAATATGTTAGTCAACATTTTAATCATTTACTTCAAATAAATTTAACTGTAAAAAATCAATAAGTAAAAAAATAAATATAAGAGATAGGGCCTGAATGGTTAACAAAAAATTAAGAAGGGTTTACTGGCTACTGAACAGCCTACTGAATAAAATGTTATCACAATATTATCATTAGCAAATAAAAAAAGGATCTTGCATTAGTAATTTAGTAATTACTTTTTATTTTCATGAGCAGAACGCATTCTTACTCTGAAAAATATTCCACCTGTCCTCTATATAACAGAGTCTTATATATAAAGATTTAACATTATTAGCAAGCAGTAAATATTGCCTCATATGTTGAGAAAACAAAGTGCAGAATTCAATAAACTACATGGCTCACTAAAACTGTGTGCAACGGGAGCTATGCAAACATGGTAAACATCATAGAATGCTAATTACTGCATAAGCAGCTGAATTGTATGCTAATCAACAAATTCAAGATGACACACTATTCAACAAGGTATAAAGCAATCATGTAGACTTAGTATAGCCTTCTGTCTTGCATTCCAAAACCTATTGGAATACAGCCATGGAAACCACACTGGAGGAAGAGAACATTATAGGCTGCTGCTACTCTTCTGCATGTGAATGTACAGCAGGATCATGTTTATGCTGCTGCTGCTGCAGCTAGATGTTGGGCAAGGAGGAGAAGGGTATTTATGCCCCATTTAACTTTCATGGTCTGCATCAAGTGGAAATAATAGAGCACTACAGTCTTTATATAGACATACTCCAGGAACTCTGCAACCTCTGTCATCCTCATCTGACAGCAAAAGCAAACTGAGAGGAACCAATACCGGAGACCATGGTATGTGTACCACTTAAAATATTAGCTACAGGAACCTTTCAATGACCCACAGAGTACATACTGGGGGTGTCACAGGTATCAGCATCCAGGATCCTACACCATTTCCTGAATGCTATGCTTCAGCATGCCAGTGCCTACATATATCCCCCCTATCCCCAAGGATAGAGCTAGAACTATGCAGGAGTTCTACCCATTAGAACATATCCCTGAATCCTGGGTGCCATAGACTGCATGTACGTTGAGGCCAAAGCACCACCGAGGGAACAAGGAAAGGTCAACATCAACAGAAAGGGTGCACTCCATTAACAGCTAGGTCATGTGTAATGTTAGAGGAATCTTCTCCAGCAATTACCACGACTCCAATATATGGCACATCTCATAGCTCTATCAGAGGTTTTCCAGGGGAGATATCCCACAGGGCTATTTACTGGGGATGCAGAGTATGCAATCAAACCATGACTGATGGTGCACATCAGAAATGCACCCACACCCGCAGAGGGACACTATAATAAGGCACACGCTCAAACATGAAATATAATAGAGGGTGTGTTTGGCCTGTTGAAGTCATGATGTCAGTTCTTAGATACATGGGAGGGAGACTTTGCAGTACAATCCTAGTACTTGTGATGAGATTATCATAGTCTGTGTTATCATACACACTATCATCTTGTGAAAATTGCTGCAGCAGGAACACCAAGGGTTAGGAGTAAAAGTTCCACCACTAATGGTATGGTCACCGCATCTACATGTAGGTGAGGAGTCAGAGGGGAACCCCCAACCATTGTGAGTATAGTTAGAAATAGGCAGGTACATTATGCCCTCACCCTAGCCAAGAGGCAATAGACAGTGATTTGCTGACCACCTAAGAGGTACTCCTTTTATTCTATGCCTATACATACAGTACATTTGATGCCAGGCAATGCTGACAACCTTTACTTCCCCATGTAATGGCTATCTACTGTTAGCGTCAGACAGAGTCATCCCCAAATAACAACAGTTGCAACTGCAGGACTATCAATGTAAGTGCTGAAACTGTAGTAGAAAAATAAATGTGTAAAAACATGCATGGATGGCAGACACCTGCTTTACTGGTACTTGTAAATGCAGCTAAATAGAATGTGTGTAAGTTGTAATGCCATCAAACCCTGACATGACTGACATCTGTAATATATACTTATGCAGTTTAACAAATGAACTGGTCCATGAAACTGAAATACCCACTATAGAAAAGCATTTCAAAAAGTGTGCTAGTCACAACACTCCCACAAGTGGAACAATAAGTGTGACTGAAAACAGTCTTGTCACCTTCCAGTTCCCTAGCTACACTGTTACCTTTCAGTGTAGTTTCAGCCCTCTGAGCACTCTGAAGATGCATATGAGGTGTGAATTCCTTAGAATTTCTTTTTCTTTTTTTTTTTTTTTTTTCAAAACAGGTTTATTGTTTTAACATATAAGAGAAATATCATAACAATTTTATACAAGTAATTAAAAATAGGTATTATTATAATATTCAACAAAACAACTAAAGTATTTACAAAGACATCCACTACAATCAGATCAATTAATTAAACTAAAATACCGTGCTATTGAAATTAGAATTTTTTTAACAAATTTTGTAAATTATCCCATACAATATAATATGATGTTTTTCTAGTTGTTCTCATTCTAATTGTGCTTATTTCCATATGGCACATTATATTCATAACATTTTTAAATTCATTGAACGAAGGAGGTGTATCTGAAATCCAATTTCTAGTTATTATTTTCCTGGCTACTGCTAGGATAGACCATAACAAGGGAAGCTTAATCTTTTTAACACATTGAGGTACAGGTGTGTTGAATAATATAAGAGACTTAGAAATAATGAAATTATCTGTAAAAGAGCCTGCAAAAATTCATTAATTGACTTCCAGTATTCTTTCAACTTCATACAGTCATAAAACATATGAGCCCAGTCAGCATTAATTTCTACATTACATCTCTTACATAGATTATCTTTATTATTTATTTTATTCATCATCAAAGGTGTATAAAAAGATCTATGTAAAAATTTCCATGTATAAAGTCTCCAGACAATGGAAGATGTAGTTCTATAAGCAGATTCCAATATATATTGTTTATCTTGTTGAGTTGGTGGGTCCCCATTAATAGAGGTGAAATAATTCCAGTATGAATCTACACTGTAAAAAGTTTCTTGTCTGATAATTTTATGTATATATGAAAGTTTACCTTTATCAGAAACTTTATGCTGTAAATTTAATATCAAGTAATCAATCAGTTTTGGAATAGATTCTTTAACTGTTATAGACATTAGATCTATTCTATCAATGAGATGTTGTCTAAAGATCTGAACCTCTAACCAGCAAGTTTCTCTTAGATCAAATTCTTGTTTTAAGAAATCTAGATTTTTAACTTTATTATCAGATATCAGCTGATACCAGTACTTTAGATCATTATCTATAGCTAAATGAGCTCCTTCAGAAGTAGATGACATAAGCATACCCTGAGTATACATTATAGGAATACAATAAAATTCCATTCCCTATACTTAGGGTGCATGAATATAAAGTTACGATAACTAATAATAATATTTAATGGGTAACAAACCATATGTTTAGGTGTAATAGGTGAAGTACAAAATTCCTTTAGCAACCACAACATGGAGTTATTTACAATCATATGTTTATGTGTTAAGGAGATTTTCATGAAGTGCATACTAATTAGCTCCCAATAATCTTTCCATTTTGCGATATATGACTGATCTATTAATAAAGTAATAACTTTTATAATAGAAGAGATAATATATAAATTAAAGTCTGGAAAAGAAATACCCCTTGAGACCAGCTATTAGTATGTTTCTTTAATGCAATCCTAGGTCTATTAGGTGCCCATAAGAAATTTAACATTAGTGTATTCAGTTTCTTGATAATTATTTTTGTAGGTGAAAGTATTATTGATTGTATTAAGTATAAAATCTTGGGGAATATTATCATTTTAATAATTGTAAGTCTCTCCTCCATAGTAAAAACATATTATTCCAGGTATTAAAAAGATTTTGTATATTAAGAAAACAGGTATTATAGTTATTATATATAATAGATTTAATATCTTTAGATAGTATTATACCTAAATAAGTTATCTGACCTGAATTGGGTACATATTTAGTAAAATCACTAATGAGAATATTTTTCGTGTATATATAGGTAGTATTTTAGTTTTTTCTTCATTGAATATTAAACCAGAAATACTTTTAAAATTCATCATTTTATCAAATAAAGACTGCATAGAAGAATTAGATCCTGCTGATGTAATTAGAACATCATCTGCAAAAAGTTGAATTTTTGATGTTGTATTTTCATCTATTTCAAAACCCTCTATGTCAGTACTGTTTCTAATCAAATTAGCCCAAGGCTCCATTCCTAAAGTGAATAATAGTGGAGAAAGTGGACATCCTTGCTTTGTACCTTTAAGAATGGGTATTTTTTGTGAAACATATGTTCCTACCTTAATATAAGCCAGTGTTCCTTTGTATAAATGCTCAATTAAATTTACAAATGCATCAGAGAAGTTTATGCATTTCAGTAAGGTAAACAGATAGTCCCAACTTACTGAATCAAATGCTGAACCTATATCAAGACTAATAAGTGTTAAATATTTCTTTTTCCTATTTGCAAAATCAATTAATGTTAAAGTTCTTCTTATATTATCAAAAGTATTTCTATTTACAATGAAGCCCGTCTGATCTATATCTATAATGCCGGGGATGATTGTCTTCAATCTATCAGCAAAAATACTCATAAACATTTTATAATCAACATTAAGTAATGAGATGGGTTGATATGAAGAACATCTAGTTGGATCTTTATTAGGTTTTAAAATTGGTGAAATAAATGTATATTGCCAAGATGGGGGGGTTATTAACTCAGTTTGGGCCAAAATAAAAACCTTATGTATTAATGAATATGTAGTTTTAGAAAGGATTTTATATATCTCTGGTATAATACCATCATTACCCGGTGCTTTGTTTGATTTAAGCTTATTTATTTGTGTAATAACTTCTGTATATGAAATACTATTGTCCAATAGTTTAATCTGTTGTTTATTAAGCTTTTTATTCATGTTTGTGGTTATAAACTCCTTTATTTTATCTTTAGGTTCCATGTTAATGTTGTTATGGTTAATCTTGTGAAAGTGATTTCTAAATTCATCCAGTATTTCTGGTATACTAGAAACATTCTTCTTTTCCTTAGAGAAAAGATTTCTTTGATATGGTTTTGTTTGTTCAATCTTTTTGTTTTATTTTTAAGTCTATGTAAGTATTTGGGGCTTATTGAATAAGACAAAAACTTGTATTCTCTAAAGTTATTTTAACTTTATGAGTTAAAATTTCTTTGTATTTCTCATTTAGTTTGTTTATTTCTTCAATAACTTTCTTGTCCATAATATTTTCTTTATTATTATGTTTATAAGAGTCTAATTTACTTTGAATATCTAACAATTCCTTATCCCAAGATTTCCTTTTATTATTATACCATCTGATACTTTGTCCATATAGATATGATTTTAAGGCATCCCAAACATAGACAATGGAGACTTCAGGAGTATTATTTATGTCTAGAAAATGTTGTACTTCTGAAAGTATATATTCTTTATAGTCTTTTAGCTGAGTTAAGTATGCTGGTATCCTTTTGATCTGAACATTATGAGTATTTTTTATCATGAATTCAAAAACAATTGAGTTATGATCAGATATAGGACATGAAATGATTTTGGATTTAATTAAATCTGTTACCATCTGGTTAGAAATAAAGACCCTATCTATTTTTGAATAAGTTTTGTATCTGTTAGAAAAAAGGTGTATGGTAATGATTTTGAATCTATCTGATTATTAATATCATTCAAATGATAAGAATTAGCAAAATCATTTAAATGTTTTGCATTAGATGTAATTCTTCTTTTCCTTATAGTGGTAGTATCACTTTCATGTAGTATACAATTAAAATCACCAGCTAAAATAATATCCCCTATAGAGAATGATATGATCTTATCAATATGATGTTTCACTGTATTAGTACCAATTCCAGGTATCCAATATACATTAATTAAAGTGTAAGTCTTCCCATTAATTTGTATTGTAACCATACAAAACATTCCTTTGTCATCCTGAAAAGACTTAATGGTTTTAGGAATGGGCATACTTTTATTCCATAAAATAGCCACTCCTCTTTTTTCTGAGTGTGCTCTGAACTAACCAATACTGTATACTTATTAGTGGCTAGTTTATCAATATCTGTTTTCAAGAGATGGGTTTCTTGCAGGAAGACTAGATTGGCCTTGTGTAAATTAATGTATCTTATTAGGCTTGCCCTTTTACACGGATTATTCAATCCATTAATGTTTAAAGAAATTCCTTTTAAAGATGTCATTTGGCATTTTTAAAACTCAAGAATCTTATGATCGAAATAACAAATAACAAGATAAATAATGTTACATCTCCTCTTTTAGGTGTACCTTTAAATATAGCTGTATTTATTAAATCTCTTATGGGATTTTGTATAGGATTCAATTTTGTTTGTAGTGACAATGAGTATACAAAATATATTGTGGATGTCAAAACTATATACATATAACAATGAACAAGTGAAAATAATGTAAGGATTAAACCTTGCATCCAGCCTGGAGTTGAAAACTCCAACTTAGAGTAGTATTTACTACTCAAGTTAACCCCTACCCTAAGCAGCAGTACCTCAGCTACCACCTTATCAATTTAATACTAGTTATATTTAACTGAGGTTAACAGTTTTCAATTCAATTATCTATCAAGACAAAACTACACATTTGGTAAAACAGCATCATATAAACTAAAATAAACTTTTTTTTTAAACTGTTCATACTACTATATAGATCTATGTAATATATAACACTTGTATTCAAATAGCATTCAAATAATCTTGATGTTAGAAATCAAGAGGAGAGAAAATTAGGTTCTAACATTCATTTAAATCAAAAACTTTGGCTAATATGATTCAGACATTACATATATTAAGATGCATCTATTTTCTGTCATGTGAATACTATTAACAGCTTCCAAAAAAAAAATCTTGAATTGTTTGTATATGAGCATTTACTTAAACTCATTATTGTCAATAGAGTAAAATATTGTATTCATAAAAAAATATTATAAATCATATTGCATAGTTATGCAAATTCTCAGAAACACTTGCATTATTTAAAAAAGGCCATTACACACATACACACAGACACACACACACATACATACACACACACATACACATACACACACACACACACACACACACACACACACACACACACACACACACACACATATATATACACATATATACATACATATATATATATATATATATATATATATATATATATATATCTGATCTCACTGAGTTATGTCCTTGTTGAGCACTATCCAACTTGCTGTCCCTAGAATAAATCTGTCTGCTTTATAGAAAATAATGCACAGCAAACACATTTTAGTAACCAGATTTTACAATCATGCTAACCTACTGCTTTAAAATATATCACATGACATTTCTTCCAGAATAGAATTATAAAATTGTTTATGCTTGTCAATCAGATGAATTAAATGAATTATAATAAAGTATATGTTTGGAACAGAAGTTTTTAACACAGATTATTATGCTGCTGTTAAGTAGATTTTCAAAAACATTTAAATAAATGTTTCATTTTCTATGCCTTCTAAAATAAGACATTTACTTACTACAAGAAACTACATCATTTAAACTCATTATAACTGACATTTCATGAATAGAGTATTTTTCCTGAATCTGTGGTGTGTCAGTATGATAACTAGGTCAGAGGTTATACTAACTGCTTTCAGTTTCTCTGTGAGAATTCTGTGAGTTGAAGCTTTTGAAGTAGTTCATGGACACTGTGCATGAGACAGCCCACATCCCAGATTGTCTCCCTTAACATTTTGGTGGGAAACTTATTAAAACTTGTGGCAAACATTCATTTTGTCAATAGAGTAAAATATTGTATTCATAGAAATTATTATAAATCATATTGGATAGTTATGCAGATTCTCAGAAACACTTGCATTATTATATATAAAAAAAAGCCATCACACTCACATACACACATACACATACACACACACACACACACACACACACACACACACACACACACACACACACACACACATATATATATATATATATATATATATATATATATATATATATATATATATATATATATATGATCTCACTGAGTTGTGTCTTTGTTGAGCACTATCCTACTTGCTGTCCCTAGAATAAATCTGTCTGCTTTATACAAAATAATGCACAGCAAACACATTTTAGTAACCAAATTTTACAATCATGCTAACCTACTGCTTTAAAATATATCACATGACATTTCTTCCAGAATAGAGTTATAAGATTATTTATGCTTGTCAATCAGATGAATTAAATGAGTTATAGTAAAGTATATGTTTGGAACACAAATTTTAACACAGATTATTATGCTGCTGTTAAGTAGATTTTCAAAAACATTTAAATAAATGTTTCATTTTATATGCCTTCTAAAATAAGACATTTACTTACTACAAGAAACTACATCATTTAGACTCATTATAACTGGCATATTTTATGAATAGAGTATTTTCCTGAATCTGTGGTGTGTCAGTGTGATAACTATGTCAAAGGTTATACTAACTGCTTTCAGTTTCCTCTGTGAGAATTCTGTGAGTGAAGCTTTTGAAGTATCATGGATACTGTGCATGAGACAGCCCCCACATTCTGATTATTGTCTCTAACATTTTTTTGGGAAACTTATTAAAAAAGTGTACAAACATCATTTTAGTAGTATAAATGCATGTAAACAACACAACAAAACCTTCACAATGTATTCCATAGACCATTACAGCCTCTTTTTTTTCAGAAGAAATTGAAAACAAATTGAATCACAGCCATTAAATCTTCAGATACATTATAACTGACATATTTTATGAATAGAGTATTTTCCTGAATCTGTGGTGTGTCAGTGTGATAACTATGTCAAAGGTTATACTAACTGCTTTCAGTTTCTCTGTGAGAATTCTGTGAGCTGAAGCTTCTGAAGTAACTCATGAACACTGTGCATGAGACAGCCCACATCTCAGCTTGTCTCTCATAACATTTTGGCGGGAAACTTATTAAAAACTAGTGACACACATTCATTTAGCAGTGTAAATGCATCTAAACATGACAAAACCTTCACAATGTATTCCACAGATCATTACAGCCTCTATGTAAGTGAAATTAACCCCAAAATTACCAACAAGCAATAAAACTCAACATTCTTCTCCCAACTCAATTTTCATACAAATCCTATTATTCACTGTGCCCACACAATCAAAAGCATTTCTATATATTAATAAAGAAAAGAAAAAGAGAGTAGAAAATAAAAGGGAGTGAGGCAGAAATAAAAAATGTAAGAGAAAGCTGTAAGAAGTATATACAATGGAATGTTACTTACTGTTTATATTAATAGAGTTAAAAATAAAACATATTATTTACTCTTATTTAGTTCTGATTATTATTAGTTAAAACATAACAGATTATTTACAAACAGGCATAAGCAGTATAATCAAGAAAGTATAATTAGAAATAGCATTTGAAGAACTTATAAAAACTTTTACAAAGAATAAATATGTTATTATTCTATTAATGATATTTTCATTACTGTTCTCTCCCTGCCCTCCCCCACCCTTTACCCACTACATAATCTAAATAGAATGTCATTGTTTAAACAAAGAAAATAATAAAAGGAGAAGGAAAAAAAGGTAAAGATAAAAAAATGTATCAAATTAATAACCTTACTTGTTTTCAGAAAGAGAAACAAATTGAATCACAGCTTGCCATTAAATCTTCAGGTATTTTGACTGGTTATGAAACAAAACATTTATTTGCACATAGAGAATAACTTTGATTAAATCTTTTCCAAAATAGTTGTGGCTTTCTGGAAATGCAGGAACTATATTCAAAAAGATTAATAATGAACTAAAATGATGAGAGAGAAAAAAACATATAACAAATCATTTGTTTTTTAGTGTCTTCTTCTTCTCTGAAGTCTTCCACGAAGCTTCAGTTGCCAATGTCTTTAATGAAGAACTAGCCCATTCCATTTCTTCTATTTTATCCAAAATCCTTTTTTCTTTGACAAACAGTAAAGCAGAGTCTAAATCATCGAAAACCTTAGGACCATCAGGAAGGAAGATTTTAAGCTTGGCAGGAAACAGAAGGTATGTTTTAAACTGTGCTTTTTAAGCTCCCTTATTAGTGGCAGAAAAACTTTTCTTTTAGCTATTACCATGGAAGAATAGTCATTGTCAAAATGCACAGTTGTCTCATTAATCTTAACAGGAGCTTTAGCCCAAGCAGATTTAAGAACCATCTCTTTATCAAAAGATGATAGAAATCTAACTATAACTGATCTAGGATATTTTTGTTAGAGTTAGTATTAGCTATAGATCTATGTGCTCTTCGATACCAAAAGAGAATGCTCCTGGTAAGTCTAAAGTTTTAGGGAGCCAAGTTGTTAAAAAGAAGTAATATTGTTACCTTCAATATTTTCTGGCAGTCCAAATTCCTAATGTTATTGCGCCTAGATCTATTTTCCAGGTCATCCAGCTTTGTTTGTAAATGTGTATTTTGTTTCAGCAGAAACTCAATGTTGATTTCCTCTTCTTGGATTCTATTTTCCATGTCATTCACAGCTTCTTCTATGCCTGTCATCTGGTTCTTCTGTTGTTGCAGGTCTGTATGTAACAGGTCTATTTGTTTTGTAGTTTTTCTATGAAGGTGTCTATTTTAGTATCCATTTTATCCATTTTATCAGTAAGTTGCTGGATTATAATTATCAGAGACTGAAGTTCTTTCTTGATGCTGGAGTCTTGAGAATTTGTCTTACTGGAACTCATTTCAGACTGATAAACTAACAGGAAAATTTCCACAGTGATTTCTGACAGGAATATTGTTAAGATTTCCTTTCTTTTTTAGATATAGTTCAAGAACTATATAAAACAAACGTATTTAGAAAGAAAATTACTTCAAAAATTAATTTTTTAAGTAATTAATTCCTGTCAGTGTAATGAAATTGGTGGAGCTGAAGAAATCTGCTGCTATCCTGTGTTCATCCTTGGCCACACCCTTCAATTCCTTAGAATTTCTGAATGCCAAAATGTTGACTTTGTGTAGCAGATGTAAACATAGTAAACCTCTACACTATTGTTAGGTAGTAATGGCTTACAAATGTGAATGATTAGTCTGACTGAAGCAAAACACAGCAATGCACAGACACCCTTCACTGAAGTGGGTGTGACAATGAGGATATGATTACAAATTGTGGAACTAACTGCAGTGAGCCTTTAAACAAAACTTACTGTAATTTTACAGAAAACTTTGATTATAAAGATAATACTACATATCAGTAGTTAATGTAGATCAGGTTGATTGACAGAAAGGTAGTATTACTGCTTGCATATGCATACATTTGTAGGTATCATATGTATTATGTATGTAGCTGATTTAGCACGACAGTGATGATTCTGTAATACAAATTCAGTTGTATAATAAAGTTGGACACAATAGGTTACTGACAATCACTGACACACCTCTCATAACCCAAGAATAACCGTAAAACAGAATGCATTATCAGATATGTATCATAACTACAAACTTTATTATGGAAGTCATGCAAGTCTATCTATTTCCAGTATATTGACAGACATTAGTCCTGCAGCACAGCTGGGAAGGCATAAGCCAGGATCTTTTTAATGTCTCACAGATGCAAGATTAATTGAAGTATAGCACTATTCACTATTTAAATGTTATATCTGTTATAGCCATGGTTGGGCAATACGTCTTCTCTGACGATGAGGAATAATCACCTATGTAGAAATGTATACATTCAGTTTTAAACAGGTTTGAATCCAACATTGTACAAAATACTTTTAATAGTGTGTAAGCACCTACAAAACATGTGCCAATTGCATTTATCCCTCCGAAGTCATAGCTTGAAAGACAATTCATCTTGCATTTCAGTGTTGAACATTGGGCAAACTCTGAATTGGTATGGCAACGCACATGCTATAGGTCAGTGCCAAGTCTGAAATCAACATTGCTGTTTCATAAACTCCCTTCCTCTTTGTTTGGCAATGTTTCTCTTTGCTTACTATCTTGCAAACATAGCTGGCATGGTTGTGAGTATTTGTGCACTGCTCTTAAAATATGATATCATAAGTTGGTGGGAATACATAATAACTGTTGTTGGAGGACCTTTGCAGACATGGCAGAAGATGGGATGGATGGTGCAAAATTTAGGGCACAGAGGTGGGGTGTGGAGGAGCAAAAAATATTTGTTTCACTCCTCATGAAGCACTACAACCATAGGCTGAAGCAGGGGGAGTATACCAGGTCTCAGTATAAGGCTGAGGCTTGGAACATCATAGTCAAGGTTGTCTCCAGTGTGACTGGCATTCCACACACTAGGGAGCACTGTAGGCACCACTACATTGACATAAAAAGGTGCAAGCAGGCACAACCCAACCAGTGGCTGAGTGGATGAGTTTAGGACTGCTGGCACCCCCCAGTTGTGTAAGTATGCAGAGCAAGTAACTTTAAATGTTATGGAATAATGTAAATAGTCAAGACTGATATGCAGAATGCTTTCATATCTTTTCTTTCAATTTGTATTTTATAGCTACAGAAGAAATCTTGACAAACAGAGATGCACATGCTGAGAGGTTGGGGCAACAGAGAGGCAAGCAGTATGTACGCAGCACAACTGACCCTGATTGCAATAAATATTCTTATTGCATAGATCAGTATCAGGTTCAGCATGTATATCTTAACCATAACAGGAAGCATGAATGCTGTCTGCTGTAGCTCTTAGTAATTGTAGTAGACAAGTATAATAGTATATTCAGGTTATCTGGGTTCAATTACCAGAAGTAACCTAGTATCGTTTCTACACTTTACATGCAGCAATATTGGCTTTAATGCCGTGCTGTTAAGTTAATTTGTAGTATCTTTTAAAGCATATATGGAATAGCTGCATGATCCAAGGATTACTTGTAACAATTCAAAGTCATTTATTTTGATTTTGAAAGTTCTATAGCTAGTATAATAATAAAAATGATATTTCTTGTAATAAAACATAAAAGTGACATATCATGGTTCTAATCACCTCTTTTCTTTATTGTCTCACCGCACACCTTATCTCTCTTTTCCTTTGTGTGTGTGTGTGTGTGTGTGTTATCTGGAAGCACACTGTTCTGATGTCATACTTTTCTACCAACAAACAAAATGATTTTCAGCACAGGGAGTTAGGCCAACTGCTGTGCTTCAGCCTGCCAACACTCCATCTACTGTGATAACAGCACCCAGCACATCTGTGATACAAACTGGCATTACTGCCTCAGTAGCCCCTGCACTACCTGGCTCATCCACATCAGGTGGTATTGCCCTGGCTACTTGTGCATTGGTACCCTCTAGGAGTGTTGGTGGAGATGGTGATTATGTCATGCACCAGAAGCTGTCAGTGATGGTACATGATGTAATAAAAACCTGTAAAAACTGGCCTTGGTGCAGCATCAGCCACCTGAAGAGGTTGACATTAAAACAGAAAAGAGACTCCCATATCAAGCAGTCTCATAAGGAACTGAGGAAGGAAACAGCGATGACAGCTCTGAGGGTGAGGACTAGATTCTCACTATTTCCATGCTTGACAGGCATTTGCCATTGATAACCCCTACCTATACCCAATCATGGTGTCACCCCAAATATTTGTGTCTATCACCATCCTTGTGACTGTCCTGTTTGTCTGCACCTTCTTCCTCATCTACCCTACCTACCTGACCCTTAACCAACATACCTCTCTTTTTAAAATCCAAAGGAAAAAATGGGCACCTATCCCACAAAAAAAAAAAATTGACCCGTACTTAGCTCTCTGCTTTGCATATATGTCATCTCGATATGCTTCATTTGGTCCAGCTGGCTATACAACATCATTTAGTTATTGTCACCCATCTCTGTTGTGGTGACCGTCCAAATTAGTCAAATATTCTCTACATATGCACATTACTGTGTCTAAGAAGTGAAGATCTATAGTTCTTTCCTAATTCCCTCCTGCAAATTCCTTTATTGCTTCCCCTTTGTTCTTCTCCTACTTGTCCCTCCATTTCACCACTTTCATATTTACCCCATTTTTCACTTGTTTAATCTGGCCAAAAAATAGAATCCCATACCACACACATGGCCAGAACTGACCCATAAAAAAGCCTTCACTTTTTGTCCTCTGCATTTGCATGGAATGTGGTATCATGCACCAATGCTGAGCAACAGTGAATGGCTGTTCAGGTCCTATGGCAAAACCTGGTGAGTTTTTGCTGTTGACCGCACTAGTCCAGTTATCTCTACCTAATACTGCTTAAATTCACTGCACTAGAGGAACACAGAATTAAAGCAGACTAAAGGCACTACTTTGAAACAGTTAATCTGAAAGTTCTGTACACTGCTGGATACAGCAAAGTGTAACTTCTCATGTGGACTTTTGACATAAATCACTTGACTAAAGATCTTTTTGCCTGTAGCATCAAGTGTTCAATTCCAGATCCCCCTCATTTCTTACTGTGATGTTATATGTCTATTATATGTTTAATCAACTTCTTTTTAACATTTGCCCCAGTTATAAGTTCTTATGGAGCTATATTGGATACGGGCCAACACAAATTATCTTCATTGACATCCATCCCCACAGGTATTACATATTTATCCAGCTTGCTCTACTTGTCATAAGCCTGTTGTCCCTCTACTAACCCTTCATTACCCCTATGTCAGTCACTTCATGCTGCAGAGTATGGCAGGTTAATAATTAGAACACACCCAAATCATGCCCATGAATGTTACATTACAACAAACATAATGTGTATGTCCATCCCTCCTTGCATGCAGCTCTTCATTCCCACCCCTCTTTACAATTGTGTAGCTATTAGGCTGATGGACGTACAGGTCATCTCATGGTGTCCGCATACTAAACTGACTCTGCTAGTGGAAAATACAAGCATGTTACCTTGATATAGTAGGTAATCAGTGCTCTTGTAGTGTTCAGTGTTTCAAAATATGCTGTAGGATTCCCTTTGTATTATGTTCAGGTGATGATGAATAAAATGTTTATCTAATGGGATGAAGAAACTGTCCTTACTCTGAAGAAGCATACTGCACACACTTTTCCTCTTTCCAGCATACACTGATGATGTTATGTTACCCTCTATTAAGCACACTGTGACATTGATGAAGGCAGACTTGTGCAGTGGTGCTGGCATTGAGCATTTTGTTCTATAGTGTGCGTAGCTAAATAAGTAGGGGTTCTAATCTCCATGCAATTAGCATGAGTGTGTGTTTATTCAACTATCAGTCTGGCGACAATTTTACACCAGGATGTGAGCCCAAAGCTATGTCAGACACTCCCACCCAAACATCATATTCTCGGCATCTACTAATTATGTCATCCTCTATAAATTGCACTCTGACACTGCTAAAGTTAAACATCTGGGGTGAGAATAGTCTTACATTGTGTGAAATGCAGCTTCTACACCTCTACAGGTGTGGTGTTCAAATCTGTCCTCAGGTAACTGGTGTGTGTGTGTGTGTGTGTGTGTGTGTGTGTGTGTGTGTGTGTGTGTGTGTGTGTGTGTGTGTGTGTGTGTGTGTGTGTGGCTGGTTCTATATTACAGTCATTGTTTGAATTTTTGAATCTCTTCATTTGACTCCCACTTAGAAGAAACTTTTACATAGACCCCTGAATCCAACATCTCCTTTTTCCCTCTGTCAACATAACATCCATTCTGTGGAACACTGAGGATGTCATCATCTCAAAGATGCATGCACACATCATGAAGCACAGCCCTTCCATGATCCTGTGTAAGCCATCTCCAGACCATTGGATGTGATATTCTGTTATGGGGTTTTGCAAATGTCACATATGGACAGAGGCAGTCTGTATTAAGTCAAACACATGCATACACACATACGCTCATGACCCTACTATCTTCCATCACATAGCTATAGCGATTTGGGTTTAAATGGTGTAATAATGGCTAGGGTTTTATGTGGTCCTGGCTAGTAGCCTAGTAATGTCCTATGACTCTCCGAATATTGCACATGTCAGTGGTGTTGTCATCCACATGTGTTATGTTCAGATGTGGATGTAGTGTATTCTTACAACAGTGTATTCCAATCTGTGAATTGAGCTACCATATCAATGATTGCTGCTGACATTTGGTTGCGTGTTCCTTCCATAACAGCTCTATTAATATGCCTCCTGAGGACTGTTGGCATCTGATGATGCTATGAATATTGCTGCCTTGCTAAAGCATGTGTTCTTGTGCTGCAGTATATCAACATTCTACTCAGGTGTCAAGCAACTATCACAATGACAGATGCAGTATGCCTGGGTTCATCCACATGTTGTAATGCTGTTATATACACGAACATATGACATGTTGGGATTCACTTGCAACCATGGGGAATTCATTGTATTTACTATTGCATTGCTATTCACAAGGATTAAACAGGTGTTCCCCAGCAGCATTGTGTGACTGCCCGCATTTGTGCCATCACCCATTCTGCATGAACAGCATCTTCCTCAGTTGTCATGTGTCGACATATGGTATCAGGGCCTCATGCACACATTTCCACTGTTAAACATATAGGCGTATGAAGTACAACTGATGTAATGACGTGGAATAGGTATAGTTATGTGACAGTGTTAACAGTTCCATTGTGTTGCATGTGATTCAGACCAAACATTTTATTTGGAGGTGATGTACCACCTGATGTCCAGTTGTAGCATACATAAAGTTGAATTGTGACTGTACTATGTCATGGATGTACTACTGTATCACATCAGTGTTATCACTTAATAGTTTGCATGAACACATATGGCTGCATGTCAGAATTTCATGGCAGTATATCATTTTCAGTGGCAATGTCAGGGGGACAGTGATTGTGTGCAACATGTGCTGAGTGTTAACATGTAGTTATACAGGGTTCGCCATGGTGTTGTTTTGTATGTGTATAATATCGCAGTGACAGCTTCCTCACTCATTGACACTAGACTTTGCACTGCTGTAGTTTCTGTGCACATGTACATGGTGATGCATTGCCATCAGTCTCATATACAGCTGTGGCATTCATTATAACAGATCACTTCTTAATTTACACATCAGTTGCAGATGCTTCAGACAATATCCATTGCTATTACATGTAGCAGATGCATGCAATGCACAGCTGTGTGTAGGGAAGCCTTTCATAAAAGTATGTTGTTTGTAAGTTCTTAACTATATAGCCAGTACCTAAGTCAGACAGGGATGCTTCCAGTATCTAAGTCAGACAGGGATGCTTTATCAAGTGTATCATATCGAGCATAGTGAGCTTCCACACATCTTGTCAGCCATACAGAACTATTCTTTGAGGTGCATACCTGTTAAGATTTGACAGTGTAGATTTCCCTTCAAGGTGTTCTACTAGATGTCTGTATAATACGTCTTCCTGTGTTGCACCCATTAAATAAATAGCTCAGTGACAGTACTGATGGCATGTGTTTTATTCTTGCAAGTGTAGATTGTGGATTATGTGTTATGCAAACCTCTCAACTGGCCAGGATTGTTGCTGACTTCAACTTCAGGTTTAACACCATCCCTCTTACTCCCTCCAAAAAGTGGTCATTTTTGGGGAAGGGGTGGTGAATTCCCCTTATAGCATACTGACAATCATTACAGTTGTACACGTCTGTTCCTGCAGAACGTGTATAAGTTACACTCACATATTCTATCAGTGCTGCACATTAATGGTCATAATATTTTAAGTGTCCCTGATTCTGCCTATTACTGTATACCTTTGTCAAGAAGTATGTTTTTATGTGTCCATGATTGGTTGAGAGGTATGCTGACATGTCAGTCATATTCAAGCAAGTCATTTTGCAGATCTTCACACTATGCACATACCCCCTATTGGATATAATGTCCTTGCAAAATGTCATCTCCAGTGAGCATATCAGTAACCTTGTATGACTGTCACATGTATACTGTCATGTGTGATGATATAGTATACTCACAGAGGAGGTATAGACAGCAGTACATAGTGTGCTATCTGCATATGTGCTTATCATAATGCTACTGACTTGTCTTGGGAGTGTACATACATTGACATCTCTTGTCTTGGGGGCATTGCCATATTTAACATACTCTTTTCATCTTTCCTCATTCTTATCATTCATGACTGTGCCTATTTTCATAAGCACACATTCCATGCCTAGTGTATGTTTCATTGTATTTGCCCTTGCTCTCCCCCTCCATTATTTAATTATGCAAATAATTGCTGTGGTGTATATTACACTCAGTACACTTTTCTTTACTGTGTTAATACTGCTGTTATTGCAATATTTTCACCCCTGGCAGTCATTGTGTAATCTTGCAATCTTTGCCGAGCAGGTTTGCTCGTAAGCAAACATGAGTGCTTCTGGTTCCTGTGCCCATGCTGCTCTGCATGGTTTCCTAGTGGCTGCAGTGTTGCTGGCCACGTAACTGTGCTTGTGAAGCATGATGAATAGCATGGATATGCGATTAGTGCTGCTGCTCATTGCGCTAACACATAAACTCCTTGTATGTTGTAATAGATCTTGTAATACTTTCTGACATGATTATCAGAATATTTTGCAAAGGATAATGATATAGAAGATCCACTGACAGCTAAAGAGCCGAGGTTTGGCAGCCAAAGATTCTTGCTGCTCTCTGATAGTTTGATATGATTCTGGTGTCTCTGATCACCTCCGTTCCTGTGTCAAAAGATATGATGTAATTGCAAATACTTTTACAAACATCTGTGTGGCATATTGGGAACATATGAACAATTGAATAGCGAAAAAAGAAATGCAAATAACAACAAACAATCCCTTTAAAAGCAGGTTTGCTAGTAATGTAGATGCAAATGTTCTTCACAAAGTCTAATGTTGAAAACCAATTTATTTCAAAGACAAGCAAAACAAAAACAGGTTCAATTACCAGGCTTTCTCAAGTGTAAGTGAATGAATGAAAATATACAACAAACACATTGTCTCAATTGGATAATTCATTAATGCATCCCCATAATTATAATGGATTGAATATAATTAATCCATTACATATTAAAACATTCAATAATCAAAATGTTTAACCCCATAAAGTCCAAAACTTGCTTGACTACTACTAATACTCTTAAAATCAGTCATAGTTTTTTAAAAATATCAGTCACATAAAACTAAAATGAGATATATAGATATAACTGACAGTTTTTGAACATGTTTAAGAATAAAAAGTTCAACTGATGTTTAGTGACCTCTTTTGCAATAAATTTAGCATGTACTTCAAGAAAAATAAAAAAAAAAATGTGTTTAAAAACTGTTGGATAGCCATAAATAAACAGATTTGATATTCCAACTCGTGCAAGACCCCTTTTTAAAACAACACCATACATTGTTTAAAATCCTAAGACTGATTAAATACCTTTAACAGGACAAAATATACAGAGTGAAAATGAAAATAAGAATGAAAATAAAAATGAATATGAACTTTAAAGCATTTCTAGGGCATCAAAGCATGCTCCTTTTCTTTTTCAATACTGGTGCCAAACTGGTACCCTCATTTAGCCCAGGATGTCTTATTGCATTTAACTGTAACTTGATCATGCTGTATTTTGTCAATAATGAAAACCTTATTTACTGATGTCATATTGATGTTCATATATTCTGCATTTAAGAGCCCTGTTCAGTTTTGCCGACATAGAAGCGCGGACAAACTTGACATAAACCACTCCTGTGGTATTGCATGTGAAATGACCTTTTGCATGTAAAATTATGTTTCTTGCCCTGATTCCCTGCAAGATGTATTGACATCGATTACATTTTCCACATTTGAATGTTCCATTATGTCCAGTTATGCTACCATTCCTTGAGTTTAACTCAGTTGTTAAATTCCTTTCAAATAACCTTTTAAGATTAATGTTAGTTTTTTTAACAAACCCTATTTTTGTGGGGACAAGCCCTGAAATCTCCTCCTGCACAGTTCTCTATAATTGACGAATCCTCAGTAAATGTATAGAAAATATTCTTTGTGAAATTTGTTTACCCAGCCACTTCTCTTTTCAAATTTCAACCTGTGTGCCTAATAGTGGGGGATATTCCCGGTCCCTTTTTAATATTATTTCTTCTTTAATAGATTGAAATAACTGCTCAGGGTAACCTCTGTCTAAGAATAACTTTTTTAAAAAATCAATTTCTTGTGTAAATGCTTGATGCCCTGATGAGCTGTTTTTGCTTTAAAGGGTGCCCACTCTCAAAGTGCAAAAAGCTGTTAGAATAAGTGGGTTTACGAAAAATACAAGATGTTAATCCCATTCCTACAGGATTCTTGTATAATTTGACGTCCAAATAGTGTAACTCTATGTTACTTACTTCAAATGTAAATGAAAGAAAATCAGTGGAATTATTTAAATGTTGCATAAATTCCTTAAACTGGTTTTCTGAACCTCCCCAAAAAATACAAATATCATCCAGAAACCTCCTATAGTGCTTAATGTATTTTTTCCAACTTGTTGACTGTATGTGGTCCAACTCCCATTTGTGTAGTACTATATTTGCATCTCACATGGTGCACCCATTGCTACTCCACTTTTCTGTTTGAAAAATTCCCCATTGCAGAACAAAAAATTATTATTTAATACAATGTCCATAAATTCAATGATTAAGTTGATTGTGTTGCTACTTAATTTAGATTTTGGCAATCATCTGTGAAAACCATTCCATACCCTGATTGTGGGGAATACTTGGGAAAAGTTCAACTATGTCCACCGTCACCATCAAAAAATTGATTGAAAATTAATGAATTATCCAATTGAGACAATGTGTTTGTTGTATAAAGGCTGGTGCTTTTCATTCATTCACTTACACTTGAGAAAGCCTGGTAAGACCAGGCAACCTGTTTTTGTTTTGCTTGTCTTTGAAATAAATTGGTTTTCAACATTAGACTTTGTGAAGAACATTTGCATCTACATTACTAGCAAACCTGCTTTTAAAGGGATTGTTTTAGTTGGAACACGACCTTGACCTACAGCACAGCAGTGGTAGTTATTCGTGCTCTAACTACAGGAGTTGGTGGGTCCTCCTCCGGTGTTGTTATTAACATATGAACAATACTACATAAGTGATCACAGAAACCATAAGATGGCTAGCCATATATACCTGTAAGTGAATGCACTTAACAGTTCTTGCACCACCCCTTTCCTAATACTTAATAGTGTTCACTTCCCAAGTCAGGCAATGACATACATGATTATCCTGGTGTAAAGTTGTGTCTGCCCAAAAAATCATCAAATCTAGACTTAAAGGCAGATAAAGTAGTACTTTGCCTGATCTGTAGCAGTATCTTATTCCACAGGCTGGGAACAGAGTGAGTTAGGAACCTATCACTCCTGCGAGTCTTGTTTATTTGTTAATATATATTATAATTCCTAGTATGCGAGTTCATTGATTCACTGGTTTGTTAACAAATTGAGGTTAAATAGTATTTAGATTTTTATTTCTGAAAAAAGCAAGACACAGGTTAGCTCAGAACTACCAGTAGATTACTGAGAAAAAGGAGAGTTATGCTAGGCCATCAAGATTGCTGAAGGGTTTAAGGTCTTTAATTTTCTTGGTTAGAAATTGTTGGCACCCAAAGAGCTAAGCAATATGCATGGGCTTGTACAAAGAAAATCAGACATTATACTTCACTTATCAGTCTGATAAGGGAGGAGTACAGTGGCTTGATGACTTGACAACACACCCCTTAGAGTTGATCCAGTAGTCAGGGACTTAGGGACACACATAAACAATAATCTAGCCTTTGATCGTAGAGTGTCTACAGTAGTGAGGAAATCATTGTGCAACTTATAAACAAAGGTATGGCATTTAAGTCCAAGAAAGTCATTGTTCCACTGTACTCGGCATTCATCATACTTATCATTGAGTACAATGCCCCTTTTGGTATGCACCTAGCCAGGCATATCCAACAATTGGAATGTCCACAGAAGTTTCTCAGTAAAAGAATATGGGGCATAAGTAAAATGTCCTATGCAGACCATCTTAAGGCCCTATCCCTGTATTCTGTCTCTGACATGCTTTTGAGGGGAGATCTATTTTTGACATATAGGGCATTGTCAGATCCCACTCTAATGAATCTCCTGCATATCCACAAAACAAACAGCACCAGAATTACACATTCTAAAGACTTAAACCTTGTCTGTGATATAATTAAGACCTGCTGGAGAGACAGGTATGTATCCTAGAGACTACCTCATCTATGAAACAGGCTCCCCATCCGTGTGAAGCAGAGTTCCTCCCTAAACGCAATAGAAGTGGAACCTGGACAATTGCATGAGGAACAGGAAATCCATCCCTGGTTTGGCATCTATGTCTCTAATAGACACAGGCATCCTGTAAATTGTTCATCTCCCAGACCCCTGCTTGTAAATGTTTAATCTCCCAAACCCCTGCTTACACTTATCAAGGGTATCAAAACTTGTGAGAGATTTGAGATGCATGGCTAGATGTAAAAAGGCCCTTGTGTCATTAGCCTAGTAAACACCTATAAACCTATGAACCTATGAAGCCATTCCCTTGGAAATTAACTAAGCCAGATAGAAGGATTTCTTGACTTTGATGAAAATCTGATGATTGACAGCAAGAGGTTCTCCCATTCGATTCTCAGCTGGAGTGCGGGGAGTGCCTTCTGTGTGGAGTCTGCATGTCCTCTCAGCGGTTGGGTGGGCATTCGAAAGACATGTGTAAATGGGCATGCCTTCATTGAAGGTTGAACGTCAAAATGGCACCTCAGCGTTCATGAAAATCTACTGCCAATCATTAGCGGACCGGAGTTCCGCTGTGGCGACCCCTAACTGGAAAAAGCTGAAAGACCAATAGCAATGATGATTGAATAAGAGACAGCTGTCCACACAAGTACCCAGGTCTCATATGATCATATATGCCTGAAGAGGAGTACCATTTATGTGTTCTGAGCAGCTATTTCACCAAGTGCTACTATGTAGCAATTTTTGGCATTTAGCTTGACACTAGTTACAGTACACCAGGTATGTGCATATTCCAAACCTTCTTGGAGCAGTTTAGCATCAGTGGATGGGAGGATACTGGTGCTCAGCTTCCAGTCATCAGCAACTTTGTCCAACCACAGTTCTGGGATACTGGCATGTATGTCTGCAAAATAAATGCCATACAGGGGGGCATCCAACACCGATTGCTGTGTTACCAAATTAGTTACAATTATGCATTCAAAGAAAGTACCAGCAACTTTTACAACAGAGATCTGAAGGATAGTCAGTTTACAATCCAGCTGACAGTGCAGAGATTTACACCATGTATGTCTAATTTATCAATAATACCAGCATGGAGTATAATGTCATATGCCTTGGCCAGGTCAAGATAAGAAGCATGCACAGAGTAACCACCATGCGCAGTCTCTGTAAACCTCCATAAGACGTTTACTATGTTCAAGAAAAGGACCTACCTTCCCAAATGTCACACTGGGTGGGCATTAGAACAGGTAAGATGACTATATGTGCATAAGTGAGTTAAACTTAAGAGAGACAAGAAGGCCTGCAAATCTGGTGTTGCATATCTGCTGACTAGACAACAGGATGTTCGTTACATTTCTGTGAACCAGCAGTTTAATTATCTTAATTCTAACGCATCATTGAGTATGATTGTTGGTTCAACTCATCTTTTGTGCAAGATGAAGTGACTGTCAGCTGTGATGAGTCTCACCAATCCCCTCCAACTGATAATTTACCTAGGAATTTTGCCTTGGTGTATTACTATGGACTAATGATGATGAATTCCCTTCAGAGAGAATTTTCTATGGTGTGCACATTTCTAAAGGTAAATCCAGCTGATGGAAGAGTCATGGTAGAGAGAGGGGGAAAAGCATTATTAAAAACAAAATTGTATGAAGGTATTGCTGTATCCAAAATTTAATTTAACATTTTAATTATGCTAGAATTTTGTTGAATATTGTACATTTTTCCCTCTTTGAAAATTTTTTCATGTTTATTCCAACTAGTTTTTTTCATTGTGGTCGAAACTTTAATTAATTTAAAAGATTTTACACTTAAACTGAACTTGTGTCCTTGGTTCGCTAATAAATTCAAGAATGATAGCTCATTAATGCTTGATAATTGATCTGTATTAAATAGTACTTTAATGAAAAAGAGCTTGTTAAATCCCCCCTTTGAATCTGGTTATTCATTTGCAGGTTCTAATAACAACCTGTGCTATTACAATCTTAGTAGGGATGAATGCTTTCTCTTAAAACAACTATCTAATGATGGTTCCATCAAGATTATGAAATCCAACAAGGGATGTGGGTTGTAATTACGCTATCTGGTGATTATAGTGGTAAAATGCTTATAGTCAAAACAAAAAAAATCATCCACTGATAAGGCGAACCAAGGAAACAAATGATAAAAACACAAATGGTTTGATTGTTAAGTGCTTTCGTCCAAAGGACTTCTTCAAAATAAAACCAAACTGATAATTAATCACTTTTGTACAAATTTCAAAATGTTGAACAACTAAGAATTAATCAACCAATTAATGTAACAATAAAAAGCTTTTTAAAGAGACATGACATAAATACATTATAAAAAGCATTTAATGCATATAGTGTCATTTAATCCAGGGTACTTGTCTGATTTGATTTTCAATTGCCATAATGTTTCCTTTTTTTTTATAATTACCACCCCTGCAATCTCCCACTAAGTGTTCCAAAGTCAAAAAGTTACTTTTTTAAAGGAAGGGTAGATTAAAAAATGCTTAAAAAGTGCATTATTTATGTCCTTAGTTTTAATTGCATACAAATGTTCCTTAATCCTTTTCTGTAGCTTCCTGATGGTCATACCAATGTAGAAAATGTTTGGGTGAGACCCTCTTGGAGGATGTCCATATCACTGGGGGAACTGATGACAGCACCCAGCTTGCAATCATCTGCAAACTTGGTCAGCCATAGCCCACTACAGTTGGCCTGCACTTCTGTGAAGTATATCCCAAACAGCAGAGGCCGCAAGACTGATCCCTGAAGTACACCGCTTGTTATGGGCTGACTACTTGAGGTGGCTTCCCCTATTTTGACTAGGTGGGTTCTATCAGTGAGCCAGTTTGCTACCCATCTGGTAACATATGGATTGATTCCTAGTTGAGAGAGGTTATCTGTTATACCTGACTGGGGAATACTATCGAAGGCCTTGGCCAGGTCAAGGTAGGCAGTGTGCACAGTCTTCCCCTCATCTATGACCTTGGTGACTGTCTCAAAGAAGTTGACCAAATTTAACAGGCATGACCTCCCCTTGATAAAACCAAACTGTATGGGATCAAGTGTCTGGAGGTTGCCAATGTTCTTGTTTATGAGATCCATGATAATCTGCTCCATGGCCTTGCTGATCGGCCTAGTTAGGCTACAACACTTTGTGCAGTAGCATGGGTTCCCTGCAGTGTATGGAGTCAGTAGACAAATGTCTATCAGCAGTTCCTCACATTAATCTCTACTGAACTGGCACTGACATACCAGGACATTACAGTGCTGTGCAAAATGTACCTCACATATTATGCAAAGCTCTGCTCAGTCCAATACAGTTTGTACCCACCTTACACCAGGAGATCCCTCAGCTAGTCTATCAGTGAGGTGCTGAACTGTTTACAGAGGCTCATCAGCTAATCAGCTGTAGCAGGCAAAATCCTGGACCGGAGTACTATTGATGGTCATACTGGGCATGCTTCTACACTTAGCTTCTGTCAGCCCATGTCTGAACCCACATCTGACTATAGAACTGGGATGTACATATATCCATTCAGCATACAGACAGCTATGTACACCTTAACTGTCTATCCCCACCCCATCAGACATGTTTACCCCATCTATCTGTATGTGGTACATATAAGATTTTCTGGATCTGTTGACTGTGGTATACATACAGATATATAGGTAACATATACAAATATATCATTTGCAGAGAGCCATGGGTGGGGGGTAACAGTCCAAAGTATCTACCTTGACCTGGAAAAAGTCTGTGACAGTATAACCCACATGGCCATTATAGATATGACACTCCCAAGTATGCATCACACCATATGTTACCGTAGGGGTACCACACCGGTACGCTGACATGACCCACCTATTCGATGTTGAGGAATCCACCTCAAGTAGTTGACCCATAACTAGGTGTGTAACCTGTTCTGTTATGTGTGATGTACACTTCTGAGGTGCATGTAACAGCCATTAGCCTATGTCCAACCATGTCTCCAGATGATTGCATTCTGTGTGCCATCACCGGATTCCTTAGTGATATAGACATCTGTCTAGGAGGCTCTCACACAGATACATGACTGTTGCCAGACACATGGCCTCAGGCCACATACCAGGACATGCAGTATCAACCCCTTTGGGGAGAGTGCCACCCCCACAAATTATCACAGTACTAACAACATCCTAGGCTTGCAATCAGTTGTGATGGAGCTGTGGACAAAACACATGCAGCAGCTGGGGAGATCACAGAGGTTCCCCACCAGGGAATACCAGGGCATCACACATCTACCATACACCAATATGCTATAAGGCCAACCCTCTACCCAGTGTCATACATACTTCTCAGGGGTGACCTCAGTGTGGCATGAAAGGCAATCACAGACTCCATATTGCTGGGACTGCTGCATGAGTGCAACTCTTGCTCCACTCTTTTAACACACATACACACACACACACACACACACATGCCCTCAATTTGGCATGTGACATGAACTGGGCATGTTGGCAGCTTAGATGTGTGTCCCATGCAATCACCCTGCGGTGGAATGGGCAGCCTGTCTACATCAGGTGGGTAGCTATTTACACCTTTGCAGCCATAACCTGGATAACTGGAATGGTAACTGCACATATACCCTTGGGATACCACCTGTGTCCCTGTTGAACCTGGACATCAGGTGCTGCCTTGCATACACATGTGGCCTAGGCATATGGCTTCTCAGGGCACATAGCCTAGTAACCTCATATAGTACCAGGAATACCAGATATGACCTGAGTGCTGTGACAGACTGTGTTGTTATATGTCCACACCCATCACTGCCATCGACTGTTGGGTGTCCACTATGGGTAACGTATCAGTACCATGTCATCCAGCCTACATCTGACAAATAGGTGAGTGGTACTACAAGTGCATGTGGACATTCCAGCAACATCTGTGCTACACAATAACTGAGAGTAGTGCATATGTGGTGTAGGGTGTCCTCCTCGTAGGTGTCTGACATCTGCAGTACCCAGATGTTTGTGGAATGTGTACATGTGCCTGATAGATATAGACCCCTTGCCAGACAAATGTGGATTTCTGGACACCAGTTGGACAATACATGATGGTTGTCCCCAGAGTCTGGGGAATGTGTCTGCGACATGCCAGACCCTGGGAACACAGTAATGGTACATCAGTATCTGGTACTGTATTAATTCCCTTACATTGTATTCTCAATATGTATGTACTGCTGCTGAGGCAGAGCCAGTGTCCCCCACTACTAGTGCCTATAACCTGCTGTCCTGCTGCAGGGGGGTCACCAGGTATGTTAGCCGTAGGTGTCAGGCAATGAGATACAGGTGTGGAGTACACAGTGACCTAGCCAGAGTATGTCAGAAATGGTCAGAGATACCTGGGCAATCTTTGAACTAAGCCTGTATGACATTCACAGACTGAGAGGGGCTCACTGACAGTATATGATGTGATATGACAGCTGTATCCACCAATACTTACTGTCAGTATTATACAACAGACAACCCAGTAGCAAGTCATATGTGGGCTGATCATTGCTGGGGTGACTCAGGGGCCAAAGCTGTAATCTATGTCACTGCAGACAGAGCCATAAGGGATGTCCGTAGGTGCTGGACAGCAGACTAACAACACGTCAGTCCAAGAAATATTTTTGACACCTACTGTTTAAAGTCCTATTTCCCATGACTGCATCCCCCCATCTGCATGCCATCGCATGCTTAATTCTATGACATACCTGGTATATTGCTGTACTCCTTTGTAAGAAGAAATCCAGTTGTAGTATCCTAGAGAATTGCAGTCTGTCTTCCTGAAGAAAGTGTCAGACCTGTTTACCATAGGCAGCAGCTTGCCTTTTGTAGGTAATGCTCATGAACAGGTGATTTCCTGTGCATCAATCTCTGACTCCTACTTGCTAATTGCATCCAGAACAGCTGGGTTGCATTGCCATTAGCCAATGGCATGGGAACACAGTCCTAAAATTAAGGCCATAATGTAGGCCTTGGCCCTTTTCCTGGCCTGTGAAGAGGACATTATCAAGATGTGGGAGCTTCAGCATCATGGACGGTATGTAAAAATACTGTTCACTGTTTGGATCAGTGTGTTAAGTCCACAGTTTTGCATGCTATGTTTGGTCATTAAAGATAAAAAGAAAAAATGCTGAACCAAACCACGGCAGATGAGGTGCATCAAAAATCAGTGCATATAATTCATCAGGAAGCAAATAACGTTTATTTGGTGGTTAGTGCTTTCACAGTACTTTAAGACTGCTTCATCAGACAATACTCCATTAAAATCAGTTCATTTTTGAAAAGGATTCAACCAATAAAACTCCTGATACAATCATTCAGTGTATAAATAACATCACAGGATCTCTTTCTTAAAGCAGAAGCATGTAATATAACTTTTTGCTTATTGTCACTGTGTATTATAGATAGGTAATAATACTTTATTGCTTATTGTTACTGTGTTTTTGGAGATTTTCTCCCCGGGCCTCCACTGAAAATGGGCTCCCTGAGCCCAGTGGACCTCCCCAGTCATCAAACTGGAAATAAATAAATAAATAAATAAATAAATAAATCAGAAAGCTAGAAACTTTGTGTATGGGAATACAATACAGTCAAAAACATGTCCCGATCTAAAATCACATATAATAATTCTCTACACATAAAACATATCTATATAACGAATATATATATCTAAAGAATTATGTACATATAAAGATGTATACATTATAAGTATGTGGTATATAAAATTGTGTACAAGGAAAGCAATGCTAATACATATATAAATATAAAATTTATAGGCAAGAAAGATACTATATTTATGTCACTTGGGCAGTGGTCTATTCTTAAGTATCAGCTTTTTACAATTATCATTAAGCCCTCTCCACTTATTCGCCCTTATCCTGATAATCCAATTGAGTTCAGAGGTTTCTGTTTTATTTCTTATGTCACCCCCTCGGTTGTCTGCATATATACTTTTCAAAACCATAAACTTGAATTCATGAGTGTCATCTTTAGTCATAGCACTCAACCTTCCTCATTACCTAGAAGAAAACAGTTTTGGTACTTACTTTCCGCACTTGCTTACAGAAAAACAGCTCTTGTACTCACTTTCCTCACTTATCTAGAGGAAAATAGTTTTTTATTCAGGCATGTCCAAGGGTCAGCTCCCATTGTTCTCTCCTGTCTATCTGATGAATCTGGGCATCTTGAGGCAATGTAGAAAGTGCCTCATGTACACAGATAACCCTCTCCTCCTACCACCCAACACTACAACCTGTGAGAGATGCACTTATCTAGCCAAACTGGAGTTAAAGCTCTCTCCAATCAAGACTGAACTTGACAGTCAACTGGAGAAGGTAAACACTTGCACCACACCACACTCATCACATAGTCTCTAAATCTACACCACCAAAATCCACGTATGGAAACACAAAAGCATTTGCAGAGGTTCTCAATAATAATCTGATCAAGCAACAGAGACCTCCAAAGCAGAAATGCAAGCAACCTCCACCCCCCAACATAACCCAAATGACATATAGCCAGCAGACTCAGTGTGCCACTCAACCATAGCCAATAAGGCAAAACAACGTACCCAACACACTAGTCATAGGTGACTCTATAGTCAGGCACACTGATGTACCACTCACCAGGCTAAACAAGGAGAAGGTTACTGTCAGCTGCCTGTCAGGTGCCAGGATCTGCCACATAACCCACACACTCAGGTCACTCCACAACAAATACAGATATGACTCTATCATTGTCCATGTTGGTGTGAACAACCTGAGACATACTTTCCTGGACTACATGAAAAGAGACATGGAAGAGCTTTCCGATCTTGTAGCCCAGGCAGGTATGACCCTAGCCCTGAGTAGCATTCTGCCATCACCCAGAATGAAGCAGCAGTACAAGGATAAAATGATTGACTTCAACAATTGGCTAAGCTTCTGGTGCCATTCTAAAGGGATCCAGTATCGGTCTGCCTGGGATGACATGGTCAACAGACCATGATGCTTTGCCAGAGATGGCCTGCACCTGTCACCCCTGGGATTCTGGATACTAGCTAAGGTTCTTGCCACCCCTATAGTGCCTTTTTAAGGCAAGGTTCAAATGACAAAATCACAACCATAACAGGAACAGGCAAGCAAAAACTGAGGGTGATGCTACTCAATGCTAGAAGTCTAAATCTCAAAGTGCACTCACTCAAGGCACTCCTTAAAATGGAGAACATCGATATCTGTGCAGTGACTGAGACCTGGTTCAAGGGTCCAGAGAGCACCCCAGCACTACCAGGCTATAACTCATACCACACTTTTCGGCCATGTAACCTGGACTGGTACACCAAAGGCGGAGGTGTGTCCATATTCATTAAGGATAACCACACCTCCAGGCTAGTTCCTCAGCATAATGCAGCTGAGGTTATCCAAGCGCAACTAACTCTGGGCAAAACTGCAATCCAAATTGTAGCTTGCTACCGATCACCCACCATGCTCCAGGATTCCTACTCCTCTTTTCTTAATGTACTGGAAAATATTAGGGTTCAACCAAGCACCCTAATAATGGGCAAATTCAACTACCCCACCATTAACTCGGAAAACTACTCATGTACCAACTCTTTCACTCAACTCTTTCTGGAATTCATAAACTCCAGTGCCCTGGATCAACTTATCCACACCCCCACTAGGGGCAACAATACCCTAGATCTAGTCATTACCAACATGAGTGACAGGTGTTCCACACCTGAAGTCAACGCCTCATTGGTCTGATCCAACCATAAGCTAATTACCCTAGATATCCACATCCTGCCCCGACCCCCCATTAAGGAAAACATGGTAAAAAATGTCTCCAGAGCCAACTTCATTCTTCATAAGACAGAAATGGTGAACTTCATGACACCCATGCAGATGGACAATACAGTTACGACTACTGAATCCTACACAATTGCACTTACATGAGCGCATGGATCATGCTATCCCAAACAGAACCAAGACGCTATTCTCCATAAACGGAAGCCAATCTGGTGGTCCCCTGCCACAAACAAACTGTATAACAGAAGGAAGAAACTGTTGCAAAAGAGAGTAAAATCCCATGAGTGGAGGAGCTCCCTGGTCAGCCTCAGTAAGAAGCTGCGATCTCTGATAAAATGCTCCTAAGCTAATTATGAAAATAAAATCGCCACTTATTCTCAAGACAACCACAAAGCATTCTATAGCTATGTCAAGAATCTCAATGGCAACACTCAGAGATGCTCTGAGTTACAGCACAATGGCACTAAATATACAGACCCAACCGATATTGCCAACATCCTGGCAGAAAGGTTCAGTGCTAACTTTACCCCCCTCTCACCACCTAAAGAGCCCATCTCTATACCGGAAGAATGCAAAGTTCCTGTAATCACGGCTGCACAGGTAAAAACCACACTCTCCAAAGCCAAGAACACAGCATCCATGACACCAGACAACATCCCAGGCTGTATTCTACATGAACTACAGAACGAACTGGCACCCCATCTAAGTACCATGTTCAGTCATAGCCTCACCTTAGGCTTTTTGCCTGCTGAATGGCGCACAGCAACGGTTATCCCACTCCAGAAGGGGGGAGCCACCACAGACCCCTGGAACAACCACCCCATTAGCCCGATTAGCCTGGTCTGCAAGGCCATGGAACGTATCATCATGGAACTTATAAACAAAGACATTGGTAATCTCCAAACTCTGGACTCCACCCAGTTCAGGTTTGTAAAAGGCAGATCATGTCTCCTAAACCTGATAGATTTCTTTGAAGCAGTCACCAAAGCCGTAGACAAGGGTAAGGTGGTTCACACAACCTATCTAGATCTTGTCAATGCTTTTGACAACATCCCCTACTCTGAAATTATAGATAAATTCACTAAACTAGGTATAAATCCCTATGTCACAAGATGGGTTGCCAACTGGTTCACTGACAGAACCCACATTGTGAAAGTAGCAGACTCCAAATTCAACTTCAGACCAGTGACAATTGGAGTACCACAGGGTTCAGTCCTGGGTCCTCTCCTGTTTGGTATCTACTTCTCTGAAGTACAGGCTAACACAGAAGGTCTTTGGCTAATGAAGTTCACAGATGACTGAAAATTAGGAGCCATAATTGAAACTCCTAACGATGTGGACATCCTACAAAAGGGCCTCACTGAGACAGATGCCTGGTGTCAAAGCCATGGCCTCAAGCTCAGTGCTAAAAAGTGCATTATCATCCCCTTTGGTAAAAACTCTGTACCCATGAACTACAACATAGGTGGTAGTATACCTAACACCAAAAGCGTGATAAGAGACCTTGGGACACAGGTGGACAGTAGTCTCTCCTTTGATAATCACATCGTCACAGTAGTCGGGAAATCCTTCTACGTGGCACACCTCATCACAAAAGGTTTCTCAACCAGAAAAAAGAGGTCATTGTTCCACTCTGCTCATCACTCATCAGACCCATTATAGAGTACAATGCCCCTTTTAGTATGTACCTCACAAGACATTTACAACAACTGTAAAGGCTGCAGAAATACCTCACAAAGAGGATTACCAGCCTCAAACAGATGCCCTATGCAGACCGTCTCAAAAAACTCCAGCTTTACTCCATCGCATATCGCCTACTCAGAGGTGATCTCTGCCTAATGTACAAAGCTATGTCTAACCCAGAGCTGTTGGACATGCTCCACTTAAAGAAATCCCAATTCCTTCGAGCTACACCCTCTAGAGACCTAAACCTTGTCACCACAATAAACAAAACGTGCCGGAGGGATAGATTCTTGTCCCAGAGACTTCTCATACTCTGGAATAATTACCTATCTGTAGCAAACAAAACTCCTCATTAGCACTCTTCAAGAAAAATCGTGATGATTGGATAGGAAATAGGAAATTCACCCCGGGGATTACCTTGGTGGCTCTGCTCGACAGTGGCACAGGAAAATAATTTTCTTGGGTGGCAAACGCCAGGGTACCTTTTTGGCTGTGCTTATATAGGCCCCAGGGCCAATAGCCTAGTACCTACCTATGAACCTATGAATCACCTCCCCTCCTATTTTCAAGGCATCTACCTATTGTCATGAACTTAAAATTATGATGTATGTCTGTTTCTTTGACTAACGCGTTATATACACTTTGTTTCTTAATGTGATATAAATGTTCCCTAATCCTAAGTTTAAGTTGCCTATCGGTTTTCCCTACATAAAACTTGCAGCACACTTGATAGATAGCTAAATAAACTAGATGAGAACTATCACATTTTGCAGATACCCTAAAATAAAACGTCTCACCCATATTTGGGTGCATGAAGTCAGTCTCTTCTAAGATGGTCTTGTATCCAAATGTCTGCTAACTTGTTTATCTACCATAAGGATGTCCCAATACCTACCTGTTATATCTATCTGTATGCTGATGTTCTCAGAATAGAATAGATTATCCTTAGTTTTTTGTGGTGTGTTCTTATTCCCTTGTTGACTTGCCTAAGCCATTTTCCGAAAAAAAAAATTTTCCCCTCTCCCCTCCTCTCTCTCTCCTTTGACTATCTCCTCTACATTCCTCTCCCATATCCTCTCTCATATCCTCTCTTCTTAAACATTCTTCTTCAACATTATCCACTTGCCTTCTAAACCTTACATGACAATCTATATTGAGCCATTTGAATCTATACTTCTGGTTTTTAAGCTATACTTTTATTTTTTCTATTGTGCAATTTTTTATGCATTCAAGCTTTTAAATAACATGGCATTCTTTTCCATAAAAGGTACTGAGCTGAAAATATAGAAGACCAAAAAAAAATCAAAGGCAGCAAAAGTATCATATGTTCAGAAAAAATGTTTCCATTAGTTTTTCCTTATAAACTGCTCTGTAAGGATGACTATGATCAAGCTATGATTAATATTTTAAAAGATAGTAATTTTTACAGCAGTCTTTCTTTTCATGATGTTTCTAAGATGATTAAGAAAATAGAGGAGGAGCTACTTGAATTAAAAAGAACACAATAAATAGATGATGAGTTATATAAATACTTTAGCATTATGAAATCCACTTTACTGATTATTCGAGGGCTACCCAAACTTCATAAAAGTCTTGTGAAGCCACCAATGCGACCAATAGTGGCAAGCAGAAATTGGTGTACGGAATCTGTTTCCATCTATTTAGAGAAAAATGTACGCTGTCTTTCTTATAGATAAATCTAAATACATTTTAAAAGATACAGAGCAGTTTGTGAGAGATTTATAGAAGGAAACTAATGGAGGAAACATTTCTTCTGAATATTTATTAGTCACTCTGGATGCGGTGTCACTGTTCACAGTGATACCAAATGAAGCAGGTATAGACAGTATTACTAGACAACTAGAAGATTTAAATTTTGATGTCAATAAAGTTGAATTAATCAGGAAACTACTTACTATAGTATTAGAAAACAATGTCTTTTTATTCAGAAATGAAATTTATTGGCAACGCAATGGGGTAGCAATGGGAACCTCTTGCGCTAATAGTTATGCCAATGCAGTTTTATCAGAATGGGAAATTAAAACTTTAGTTTGAACATATAAACATAATATTGTGTTTTTTTGCAGATTTGTGGATGACCTCTTCCTTATTTGGAGGGGGCCACTTGAATTATTGAGGGAATTTCAAAATTTCATTAATCATACTACCTCCTACCTTAAGTTCACTATGACGTGATCACCTATAGAGGTTAACTTTTTGGACATCTCGATTTTTAGGGACCACGATCATAAACTCAGTACTAAACTTTATAGAAAAGAATGCTATGTTAATAGCTTGCTTAGTCGAGAAAGTATGCACCCTAGCTTCATATTTAAAAATGTAGTTCAAAACCAGACTTATAGATTGTCATGGCTCAATGTACAGGATGAAGAGTTTAGAAGGCAAGTGGATAATGTTGAAGAAGAATTTATACAGAGAGGATATGAGACCCATTTTGTACAGAGGAATGTAAGGGAGATAGTCAAACTCAGGGAGGGTAGGGCTAAACCATTTTTTTCAGAAAATGTTGCGCTACAACAAGTCAGCAAGGGAATAAGAAATACACTTCCCACAAACTAAGGATGTGTTTAAGCTATTCTAGGAACATCAGGGCACATACATATATCTTTAACAGGTATTGGGACATCCTTATGGTAGATGAACAAGTTAGTAGACACTTGGATACAAGACCACAATTTACTTTTAAAAATAAGAAATCTCTAAAGAGAAGGCTATGCACTACCAGTGATGATATTAGGATACAAAGTATGGGATGCACTAAAGCCTGTAGAAACTGTCAGTACTGCAAATACATCTTAGAAGAGACTGACTTCATGCACCCAGATACGGGTGTGATGTTTTATTTTAGGGTACCTGCAACATGTGATAGTTCCCATATAGTTTATTTAGCTATCTGTCAAGTGTGCTGCAAGTTTTATGTAGGGAAAACGGATAGGCAACTTAAACTTAGGATTAGGGAACATTTATATCACATTAGGAAGCAAAGTGTATATAACGTGTTAGCGAAACATGTCAAAGAAATGGACATACATCATAATTTTAAGTTGACGACAATAGGTAGATGCCTTGAAAATAGGAGGGGAGGTGATGTTAGAATAAGAACTGAAACACTTGAAGCGGAATGAATCATAAGACTCAGGGCAGATGTGGGACATGGTCTTAATGATCACATCCCTATAAGACCCATTCTTAAAGCACGACACATACATAGATGAATTTTAAGTCTTATAACTTTTAGATAGATATATGTACATGAATTGCAGTTTTTATGTATACTTGTTTTGATATTTATATTTTTATATGAATTTCTTACATGAATTTCGCTATGTGAACTCGTGAGCATTTATATTTATATTTATATTTATGAGTTTCGCATATGCACTTTATTGAAAGGGTTAATTCATGAAATGCAAATGTCTCTTTAAAATCTGTTATTACAAGTCATGTGATTTTTATCACTATAAAATAGGTGTTTCATGTAACTGCACTTTATTCACTTGAGGAAGCTGATTGTGAAAGCGCTTGTGTGTGTGACACTACTAACTATTATTAAAACTGTTTTTTGAAACTGGAGCCTGATTTCTACAAGTTTTTTTGCCTTATTGTTATCCCACAATGTTCACAATTCAAAAGGCAAAAATAAATAAACAAATAAATAAATACAAAAATGGTGTGGTTCACATATTCAAAGTAGACGTATATAGCATATGTTGCAGATTTTTTGTCATAATCAGTTTAATTTAAGTCACTGTAAAGAAAATATTGTATTTAACATTGATAATATATGTTTTCTAGTACTCTGCATTTCCTCACTTCATAGATCTATAAGCTATAGCACAGGCCAAGATTAATAGTACAGTGGCTTTGGATACCTTGTATATGTGAGGTACCTGTGGTAGTTGTCACTACTTCTTTCAGTTCAGATGCCATTAGTGGCTATGCCTACCTTTCAGGAGGAGCAGGTCACCAGAGTGTCACTATGTATTGTACAATCTAGAGTTTTTTTAAAGGAGCAATGAATGCTCAGACCACTAATACAATGGCCATAAAATATTCCTGTGCAACCACTATTATATCACAGAGTTATTGAATATACAGGAGGCTTTGGCAGAGATGTTTTTCTCCCTGGTTAGTCTATATATCTTCCCTTCACATTTCTAGAAATAACTTTTTAAAAAACTTAAATGACTTTTAATATAATGTAATAGTTGAGATATAGTGGGGAACATAAATACACACATTAGTTTTCCAGCCCCCTCCAAGGAAAACAGCACTAAGAAAAGCAAACACTATACCAAGCAAATGCAGCAACATGGAGCATCTAGTACACTATTTCTTTTATTTTATTCAGAAATCTGATTTATTTATTTCAGAGATAATTCACCAACAAATTTACAACAGTCCAATGTACAATGTGTGTACATACAAACAAAGAATACAACCATATTGGCCATAAGACCATATAGATAATTTACCAGTAAGGTTACAATAAACAAGGACATGGCACATAAGCAATAATACTGTTGATATCTTTGCATTAAAAAAACATAGTAGTATGACTTGATACAACATTTACAACTGCTATGATGAGAAATCTCATAGAGCAGGGAGTTTTACTATTTTGTATGTTCTATACAGTTAATACGAAACTGTGGATTTTACCCTGCTTATTTTATTATTATGTATTATTATAAGCTAATGGCTGTAATATCTACAAAGAGTATTATTCCTTAAGAATGTGGTCAATGAGAAAACCCCAAAACTTCTGGTAGCAGGAACATTTTTACTATTTCTTGTTATCATTTTATGGGAGGTGATATATTTGGCTGCCATGTTTCTGTATCCTTCCCACGCTAATTTGGATCTATCTAACCAGTTTTTAGTGATATAAAGTTTCATTAACATGAAAAGAGTGATAGGAATGTGGAATTTCTGTTTGAGTATTCTGTCTGTGTAATGTGAAAGATTACAAACTCCTAAGAAATAGTAGTTTTCACATATCCCATCTTTTCTAGCCTGACTCTTAATCAACCCCATAGATTTTGAGCAAATTTGCAATACCAAAGTATGTGAAGTATGTCTGCATGCATCTTCGGGCAGAAAGGACAGAAAGGGGAAGAGTTTGAGTTAAATTTGTTCAGTCTAATTGGTGTGAAATAAGCATTATTATTGATCATTAATTGTGTATATACTAGATTTCTGAAAGGAGATAATTTAACAGCATTGCTATAGCATGTGAAACTTGTTCCATGGTAATTTTGTTTATTCCATTCCAATATTTAGAGATTAGGGAACAGGCTTGATATTTTATTATTGTAATTAATTTGTACACAGTCAAAAGCATTTTCTTTTTATAAAATAGAAATCTCAGAATCATTATTGAAGGATTAACATCTGTTTGTACATCTTCGGGTATGTTTTTGATAGTAGCAATGAGTTCCATGATGTATCTAATGATAATGGTGTATTTTTTGCTTATGTTGACGTTTTCCCTGATTTTGTCAGTGGTTTTATTTTTAAGTTTGTAGAAGTCCCAAATGATGAAGTTTTTGATTAATGGATATTGAGCTAGATTTAACATCTTAGTCCCTCTTGTTAAGTTAGGGTTTAAATTAATTGGCTGTAATAGCTTTAGAATATGTGAAAGGCTTAGAAATTCAAAAAGTTCTTGGAGAATTTTATCATTAAGTAAGTTATGTACTTTCATTTTTTTTAAGTTTGAAATGTCCATGAAGGGGAGGGCTTTGGGTTTAAGTCTGTATTCTTTAATGTGATTGTGCCATAATTTAACTCACATTGGGAACAAATCATTGCTCATTGGGTTATATTCAGCAATCTGGATAATTCTGCTGGAACATATTATTTTATAGTACAGTTCAAAATTTGGTAACCCCATGCCTCCTTTATCGGTTGTTAGTATTAATTTTGTTTAATTAATTCTGGATGTTTTCGGTTATTAAATACGTTTGGATAGGTCCTTATTTACTTTTTTGAAAAAAGTATTTAGAAATTGTACTATTAGTGGCATGGAGCTGGTATAGAAGTTTCATAAGAATATTCATTTTAACTATTGCAATTTTAGATAACAGTGGGAAATTCATGTTTTCCCTTCATTGCAGATCGAGCTAAAACCTGTTCATTTTTAGAAGGTTATATTGCATATTTGATTTATGATTATGCTCAAACCTTATCCCAAAGTATTTAAGTGAGTATCTCACTAACGTTCTAGCCAAGCATGCTAGTCACCGCACAAACTTTAAAAAGTTCACTTTTTCAGTAATAGATCATGTTCCTCAGATGGAATTTACAGGGAATGCAAAGTTGATTTTAGAATGTAAGGAGTCTCTGTGGCAGATCAGTTTGGTAGCTGACAGAGCTCCTGGTTTAAACGAATGTATTACTATTAAGTGCTTTTTAGCACTCAAATAATCACAACAATTTTACTTTTAATTAGAATAATATTTAGGCAGGATATGTGCTTATGTTAACAAAAGTCTATTGTATTACATATATACACACTCCCCCGGATTCTCTATGCCTTGCATGGCATGCAAGATCAGTGCATGAGATCTAGCAGGCAATATATCTGCCGTGCGATCCAGGAACAGCCTGCAGGGGCATGCACGAGCGCCCCTGCACTAGTCTTGCATGGACTAAAGCCCCTGTATGCAAATCACCCCATTTGCAGGAGAAATACATGCAAATGAGGTGAATTTGTGATCCAGGAAGCTTACAACCAGCCGTGCAGGACTAGTGCAATCTGCAGAAATGTACTCGGTTAGTAGCCAAGTACATTTCTGCAAAATCCAAAACGGAGCTTTGACAGCTCCAAATGAAGGCCACATATCATCTAGGAAGCATGCCAGTGGCTAAGTATAAGGCCATTGGCATTGCAAACAGCCAAAAAAATTTTAAAAATCTACTTTTATTTTCTTTTAGCCGATCTCAGCTGTTTAAGCGTAGGGCAGCAGCACGCAAACGGGATCAGGGGGAAAATAACAAAATAAACCTAAATTAAGCATTCTAACTAAAATCACTATTCTGCCATGCAAGTCAATGGCAGGCAGAAGACAATGTGGCCAGTGAGTAGTGGATGCTAAGGGGGGAGGCTCAGTGTGAGACATGTAACTATGCATCAGCAGGCAATCCTATGCAAATGAGGGGAATGATAGTGAATCACAGTTTTCCTCAGCATGCTAGTCAGGTCCCAACAGTGTAAGAGTAGGAATAGCTTGGTGCAAGCCTAGGAGTTAGGTGACATCATGGGGGGGTGGCAGGCATACTGTGAGCGGATTGGAGCTCTGTGGCTTGGGTTTGCTCCTAGCTTAGCACAGCTAAGCTAGGGGTTGTGTCTGACTAAGCAGGTGGGCGTGCTGTTCACCAGGTTTTAAAAGAAGAAAAACAAACTTAAACCAGAAAATACCAGGTTTGTGCACATATGAGCACTCTGTTTGCACGGCGTCCCCGGGCTTAAATAGGAAGGCAATGGGAAGGGAAAACAGCAGTATGAAGGTAATCAAGGAGAACCAGCATAGCTGGCAGGTGAGATGTATCAGAATCAGACAATTACACAGGTAGCAGACCAGCACAACCCAGAATACTACTATAAACTATGCAAACACCTTCCTCTTGGGTTTTTCCCACACTCTAGACCACTGGTGTAAACAAGCGGGGAAATTTTAACACACACAGCAGCAAAAAGGATATGGGCTGAAATAGCTATCATACAACAAGTTGTGGAAGAGGCTGAGGGTGGTGAGGATGTGAATGCTGTCAACCAACCCACAGTGAGAAGATGAAGAAGAATGTACAGACCCAGGGTAACCTACCAGGGGCTACATGAGCTGGAGATAGTGGAGCGCTATAGGGTGGACATGGACCTCCTACAGCAAATTGTTGAGCTGTGCCAGACACGCCTTACACACAGAACTAACAGAGGCGATCCCATCCCAGTGGATACCAAGGTATGTGTAGGCCTAAGAATACTAGCTACAGGTACCTTCCAAAGGCTAGCTGGGGCTTTGATGGGGATCTCACAGGCATCAGCATCCAGGGTACTCCACCAGTTCCTGGATGCCGTGTCAGCACATGTCGGTGAGCACGTATATCTCTCCAATACCCGTTGGCAGTACTCACCAGCTACATGTACCCAAATTGTCCTCGTATGTGCCATGCTTCACAATATTATCCTGCGGAAACAGCTGCAGCAGGAGCAGCATGGGGCAGGGCCACACAGCCCCCCACCATTGCCAAGGCCTGCACAGGCACAGAGTGACTCAGAGGAGGAACAACCTGAGCCTGCCCCAGTAGGCAGAAGGAGGCATGCCCAGTATGCCCTGGCCTTGGAAAAGAGGCAATGCATAGCACATACACTGACACAGGAGGGACCCAGGGAATAGCACCTCTCTCTGACTCTAACATACAGTAAAAGGGATGCCAAACATTACACTAACTGTGCTCAACCATGTGTAGGGAGTGTACCAAGTGCATCTGACATAGGTAGCCCTGCAGCACCACCCTCAATACTGGGACACCCATAAGGTAAGTGACTCACACATGCCAGTCAGAGGGGTTCACATCAAAAACAACAGTCGCAATCAGCAGGACAGGTGTAAACAAACACAAACAAAGGCTGTGCTATGGCCTCTGAATGAGGCCTATGGTAACCCCCCCAGACCAATACAGTCAGTTCTGAAGGGTAGGAAGTCAGAAACTAATATGTCAGTAAATCAAAGCTATGATCTGTAGTACACTGGTATGCCTCTAGTCAGCATGATAGGTAAGAATACAGAATGAAATGGAGTACCTGACATACCAGTACAGTCATAGCAAATGTGTACAAGTGTCAGGTGTGCCCCCCATCCTACGTAGTATTGTAATAACAGTCAGATGTGCCCCCCAATCCTGTGTGGAAATATAGACATCGTTGTGCCCCCCCATCCTACGTAGAAATGTAGTAACAGTCAGATGTGCCCCCCAATCCTGAGTATAAATGTAGAAATATTCAGGTGTGCCCCCCCATCCTATGTAGAAATGTAGTAACAGTCAATGCCAAATGATCGACGGATACCCTGCAGAAGCAGTATGCTACCTGTAGGTGTGCAACACAAAGGTCAGCACTGCAGTACAAATTACCTGGACTCATTCAACATAGTCAATACAGATGGGCATACTGGGCATGCTCACACATTTAGAGGAATGAAGGTAATGTCAGTCAGCAACATACTGAAAGGTCATACTGGGCATGCTCACACACTTGAACACATGAAGGGCATGTCTGCAAACACCAGTGGACCAGACATATCTGGCAGTCGCAGATGTTAGTGCAGACACTCCTCAGTATGCACCACACATGCTTTGCACACACAGTGGATAGGAATACAGACATATATATAAGGACAACACACTATAATAAGCCAAAGGTAGAAGTAAATAGATGTGTGGAAGAGGGTGACTGTGACAAGGAGCCATTGAGGCCTGTCCCACTCAGCACACAGCCAAAGGTCCACAACCACATGAGGTTCAGATGCCACTCACTGTAGATACTAGCCACTAGAATCCATCAGCAGTACAGACTATGTGGTGCATGTGCTAGCAGTGCAACATGACTGTACAAGGAAGTAGTCATCTAGCAGCTGTATACACGTACCTGTGATACATGACCCTGCATGTGCCCGCATATGGTGTGTCAACCCCTAGATGAATGGGCTATGGCCCATGGCCACACAATGCCATCCCCATAGCCCTACTATGACAAGCCTGCTGAGGTCATCCTCCTAGAAATACACCTTTGGGAGAGTTATAGCCCAGTAATCCCCATAGTATGTCCTACAACTGCATACTGCTGTAGTATGATAAATTAGTTAGGTAGAAGTTCTAATCCCAGACTTGGTAAGTGTGTGTGTCTGTGTGTGTGTGTCTGTCTGACACTGTGTAGAGGGCAATGATTTTTAGGGTAGTCACACTCCCTACACTTCAAATGCTGCACTTTGGCAAAGCTGCAGATGTCATCCATCTAGAAATACACCTCTAGGAAGGTTGTAACCCAGTAATCTCCATAGCGTGTCCTATAACTGCATACTGCTGTAGTGTGGTAAATTAGTTAGGTATGAGTTCTAATCCCAGACTTGGCAAGTGTCTGTGTGTGTGTCTGTCTGACTCTGTCTTTGTAGAAAACAAGGCTTTTTAGGGTAGTCACACTCCCTACAATTCAAATGCTGTACTTTGGCAAGGCTGCTGATGTCATTCACTGTGAAATACACCTTTGGAGAAGGGGCACTCCGGTAATCTCCATGGTGCGTCCTATAACAGCATCATGCTGTAGTGTGATATAGACCTCTGGTAGGGGTTTTATCCCCACACATAACAGTTGTGGATGTTTTGTGTGTGTGTGTGTGTGTGTGTGTGTGTGTGTGTGTGTGTGTGTATGTGTGTGGCTATGTTTGTGTAGGAAGCAATGCATTTTAGGTTAGTCACACTCCCTACAATTCAAATGCCCTACTTTGGCAATCCTGCTGATGTCACTCACTGTGAAATACACCTTTGGGGAAGGAAAACTCCAGTAATCTCCGTGGCACATCCTATAATGGTGTAGTGCTATAGTGTAATATACTAGTCAGGTAGGAGTTCTAATCCCAGACATGACAGAGGAATGTGTTTGTGTGTGTGTCTGTGTTTGTCATTTGTATCCTGTGTGGCGGTGGATGTGAGTGTGTAACAACTGGACTCAATGTGGAGTGGGTTTTGCTAACTTCTTATATGGTGGGCCAAGTATATATTACAATGTCCACTGTAAAGGGATAACAGATGTGAAATAGCCAAGAGGCTAGTGTGCAAATCCATACCCTTAAATGTGGCATCAATGCCAGCTGAACAATGTTAGCAACCCTTGTATTACCCAGGGTACACTCTCAACCCATGCCTCATACACACACACACTTGCCTAGGCAACAGCCGCTATGTTAGTTGTACACTGCATATTGCCCACTGATAGTAACCATGGTGTGATTGCATGCCCTCCAGGGCATCCAACCCTTGTCCTAAGAATCAAGCTACAGGTCCTTCAAGGACAGTGGAGCTTCCCATGGGCCCACAGGACACCTCCAACACCGTCTGATCAATGTCCCACAATGTCAGTGAGCCTGAATCCAAACCTGGCATATAGCCAGACAATGCACCAAATGCTGGAGTCCTGCTTCACAATATTATCCTGCGGAAACAGCTGCAGCAGGAGCAGCATGGGGCAGGGCCACACAGCCCCCCACCATTGCCAAGGCCTGCACAGGCACAGAGTGACTCAGAGGAGGAACAACCTGAGCCTGCCCCAGTAGGCAGAAGGAGGCATGCCCAGTATGCCCTGGCCTTGGAAAAGAGGCAATGCATAGCACATACACTGACACAGGAGGGACCCAGGGAATAGCACCTCTCTCTGACTCTAACATACAGTAAAAGGGATGCCAAACATTACACTAACTGTGCTCAACCATGTGTAGGGAGTGTACCATGTGCATCTGCCATAGGTAGCCCTGCAGCACCACCCTCAATACTGGGACACCCACAAGGTAAGTGACTCACACATGCCAGTCAGAAGGGTTCACATTCCCAACAACAGTCGCAATCAGCAGGACAGGTGTAAACAAACACAAACAAAGGCTGTGCTATGGCCTATGAATGAGGCCTATGGTAACCCCCCAGACCTATACAGTCAGTTCTGAAGGGTAGGAAGTCAGAAACTAATATGTCAGTAAATCAAAGCTATGATCTGTAGTACACTGATATGCCTCTAGTCAGCATGATAGGTAAGAATAGAGAATGAAATGGAGTACCTGACATACCAGTACAGTCATAGCAAATGTGTACAAGTGTCAGGTGTGCCCCCCCATCCTACGTAGTATTGTAATAACAGTCAGATGTGCCCCCCAGTCCTGTGTGGAAATATAGACATAGGTGTGCCCCCCATCCTACGTAGAAATGTAGTAACAGTCAGATGTGCCCCCCAATCCTGAGTATAAATGTAGAAATATTCAGGTGTGCCCCCCCATCCTATGTAGAAATGTAGTAACAGTCAATGCCAAATGATCGATGGATACCCTGCAGAAACAGTATGCTACCTGTAGGTGTGCAACATAAAGGCCAGCACTGCAGTACAAATTACCTGGACTCATTCAACACAGTTAATACAGATGGGCATACTAGGCATGCTCACACATTTAGAGGAATGAAGGTAATGTCAGTCAGCAACATACTGAAAGGTCATACTGGGCATGCTCACACACCTGAACACATGAAGGGCATGTCTGCAAACACTAGTGGACCAGACATATCTGGCAGTCGCAGATGTTAGTGCAGACACTCCTCAGTATGCACCACACATGCTTTGCACACACAGTGGATAGGAATACAGACATATATATAAGGACAACACACTATAATAAGCCAAAGGTAGAAGTACATAGATGTGTGGAAGAGGGTGACTGTGACAAGGAGCCATTGAGGCCTGTCCCACCCAGCACACAGCCAAAGGTCCACAACCACATGAGATTCAGATGTCACTCACTGTAGATACTAGCCACTAGAATCCATCAGCAGTACAGACTATGTGATGCATGTGCTAGCAGTGCAACATGACTGTACAAGGAAGCTGTCATCTAGCAGCTGTATACATGTACCTGTGATACATGACCCTGCGTGTGCCCGCATATGGTGTGTCAACCCCTCGATGAATGGGCTATGGCCCATGGCCACACAATGCCATCCCCATAGCCCTACTATGACAAGCCTGCTGAGGTCATCCTCCTAGAAATACACCTTTGGGAGAGTTATAGCCCAGTAATCTCCATAGTATGTCCTACAACTGCATACTGCTGTAGTATGATAAATTAGTTAGGTAGAAGTTCTAATCCCAGACTTGGTAAGTGTGTGTGTCTGTGTGTGTGTGTGTCTGTCTGACACTGTGTAGAGGGCAATGATTTTTAGGGTAGTCACACTCCCTACACTTCAAATGCTGCACTTTGGCAAAGCTGCAGATGTCATCCATCTAGAAATATACCACTAGGAAGGTTGTAACCCAGTAATCTCCATAGCGTGTCCTATAACTGCATACTGCTGTAGTGTGGTAAATTAGTTAGTATGAGTTCTAATCCCAGACTTGGCAAGTGTCTGTGTGTGTGTCTGACTCTGTCTGTGTAGAAAACAAGGCTTTTTAGGGTAGTCACACTCCCTACAATTCAAATGCTGTACTTTGGCAAGGCTGCTGATGTCATTCACTGTGAAATACACCTTTGGAGAAGGGGCACTCCGGTAATCTCCATGGTGCGTCCTATAACAGCATCATGCTGTAGTGTGATATAGACCTCTGGTAGGGGTGTTATCCCCACACATAACAGTTGTGGATGTTTTGTGTGTGTGTGTGTGTGTGTGTGTGTGTGTGTGTGTGTGTGTGTGTGTGTGTGTGTGTGGCTATGTTTGTGTAGGGAGCAATGCATTTTAGGTTAGTCACACTCCCTACAATTCAAATGCCCTACTTTGGCAATCCTGCTGATGACACTCACTGTGAAATACACCTTTGGGGAAGGAAAACTCCAGTAATCTCCGTGGCACGTCCTATAATGGTGTAGTGCTACAGTGTAATATACTAGTCAGGTAGAAGTTCTAATCCCAGACATGACAGAGGAATGTGTTTGTGTGTGCGTCTGTGTTTGTCATTTGTATCCTGTGTGGGGGTGGATGTGAGTGTGTAACAACTGGACTCAATGTGGAGTGGGTTTTGCTAACTTCTTATATGGTGGGCCAAGTATATATTACAATGTCCACTGTAAAGGGATAACAGATGTGAAATAGCCAAGAGGCTAGTGTGCAAATCCATACCCTTAAATGTGGCATCAATGCCAGCTGAACAATGTTAGCAACCCTTGTATTACCCAGGGTACACTCTCAACCCATGTCTCATAACACACACACACTTGCCTAGGCAACAGCCGCTATGTTAGTTGTACACTGCATATTGCCCACTGATAGTAACCATGGTGTGATTGCAGTGGGCTACAGAGGGCATGGCACCCTGTCCATCAGTCCAATAAGCATGTACATGCCGACAGTGTACCTCCCCCATGTTCCCCACTGGACACCTGCAACACCTGTAGTGCAATCAAATGTGACCCACAAAGGACATAACATGGCTGAAACACAAGCCCTGTATGGACAGATGCCACTGACATCAGGGAATACCAGTATCATGCTAACAATGTAGGTGCAGGGTCAACCTGCTGTCCATGAACAGTTCTGTCCACATGAAGCCAGGACTGGCATATCTGATGATATCGAGCTGTGTACACATCATAGGCCAGACACCCCAGGTACAGTACCACATGTCACTGTACATGCATGTGGGAGATGTGCACATCCCAGACAATGCCCATATAATGGATGAAGGAACACATACATGGCAAGCAATGGACAGCATTGGCCACATGCAATAGTCACCCAGGTGACTGGATGGTGAATACAATACCCACCTGTGTGGGCATCTCCAGACACTACACCCCTGAGCCATAATGCAGACTATTGTCATGTGGCCTGATGCCAAGGTATGCCCATCACCTAGCCTTGTATAGCCGTCTGGCACTGTCAACCACAACACACCCATGAAGCAATGCGCACATGCATGTCAGTACTGGAACCCATGTCTGTGTTTGTGGTGTATGATGCATATGACCACATTCACACTCACTACAACCCCCATTGGCATACTGAAGTGTGCTGTCTGATGTCAGATACCTCCACATACCCTTTGTACATATAACCTCCATATGACCTCTGTGGTGCATATGATACCTGCACAGTACTGTGTTGTGGCAATTCCACTAGTGCTGGGTTGTATTCCTGGCCCTGCCAAGTGTGGCAATGTGTCTGCATCCCTGTGAGAGCATGGGTGTGTTGACGCTGACATCTGTTCATGCAGGCAGGCACAAGTACAACACCTACCACATAGCTACCATATCCATGTTGCAGATGTCAATCACCATCACATATACATTCTGGGGGCTCCCCAACAGGTAACCCATGTGACGCATCCAATAACTGCATGGACACATAATAGCATTACATAGTCATTGGGGGTTCGATTCCCTGTACTGGTAGGTGTGTGACACAAACATGCATAGGTTTTACTCTCCCACCCCTCTCTAGTTTTTCTGTGCCTGTGTCTACCTCTCTTACTCCCTCTCTGGTGGATGTGGAGACTTACACCTGATTTGCTTGGGCAGCAGCATGTGTATTTAAGTGATGCTCAGGATCAGTTGATGGTCTTTGCATGAATTGCAGCCTTCCTCTAGCTGATTGCATGTGGAACAGCTGTGGTAGCATTCCCATAGCCAATTGCATGGAAACACATACCAATATCTAGGAACATCATGTTGGTGTTGGCCCTTTCATTCACTGTGAGCAGGAACTCGACCTGCTGTCTGGCAAACAGCATCTCAGATGGATTGGGGTTTACCTCTAACAACATACACTGTGGAAACAAGTCAACACACAGGATGGGGATTTGCCTGACCTGACTACAGACTGTAAGTGCTGCTATACTGCATTTGGAGTAATGTTGGTTTAACAGGGTGTGTGTGGATATGGCTGTCCTACATGTTTGAATAACTGCCACGTCAGTGCTATGTTTATGAGGAAACCCCATCTGTGGGGTCATCTGCAGACTGGGCAATGTGTGGTGCCTTTTGTTTCATGTGTTACCCACAGAGCACCTATCTGTGAACTACAGAATGTAGTGTGAGGATTGCAGCCTGTAGATGGTGACAGCCATGAGAGTTACTGACTTCATATCCCTCATAGAACATATGGTGCAACAAACTCTGTTACAACAGTACATGTATGAGGTTATCACAGCAACATGTCAATATTGGCCCTGTGTATGTGCCTCCAGCCACAACCCTGACAACCTTTGTACATATGTCATGCAGTAAGGGGTGCAGATGTACTGTACACCATAATTAGTGACATCATATCTGATAACAAGCCAGTGAGATATCAGACTGCTACACATGTAATGTATAGTAGGGGTTATATTTGATGACATAACCTGGACATTCAGTGGTTGTGTGTACAGTACTGAGGTCTGTGTACTTATGGTGATTGTTGGTAGTGTGTGTATTGTTAATATGTACCTTGGCCTGTGTACAGACTGTGGTAGATGTCATTGTTCTTGGTCCTGTTCTATCTGATGTTACATGCTGCTCCACTGTATATTACCCTATCAGCTTACATGTTTGTAGGGCCATACATGCACATGTCCCATACCACAGATAGGCAGCGGACCACACTGTGTAGAGGCACAGTATATGTAGAGTTAGTGTATGGGTGGCACATATGAAGTTGTTGTTGAACAGATAGTCCATATACTGTAATAATACACTAGTATGCCATATGTAGCTGTGGCTTTGTTTACATTGGTTGTGGTGATGCACTTACACACAGGTGTATGTTACTCTGTGCTGTGGCATGACTGTAGAGCCTGCTATCTATGTGCAGGTACATGTGCATTCCCCCATAGGAAATGTAGGCCAGTGTTGAGCCGGTCTGCCTGTAGCCTGCACAGTGCTTTGTTATGTGCCTAGCAGCTTAGTGTATTTACCCAGTAAGATGTAATGTCCAGTTACTTGCCAGATGTACTGCTGCCGGGCCACCATAACAGTCATGTATGTCAGACAGAGCAGTGGGATGATATATCTACATATACATATCCAGATATCTATATAAACATACAGATATACATATCGACATACATAGATGGATATGTATATGTACATAGATATACAAATAAACACCCAGATATATACATATACAAAGCAATATATGTCTATACATAAACAGATAAAGATACATATGCACATATATGTATGGATATCTACATATATTTTGACAGTAGTAGTAGATATATCAGAATAAATATGTATGCACATACAGTTATTGATATCTAGATATATACCAACATAACTGGACATATCTGTACACATAAGATGTGCATACATATATAGCTATATATACATATTTCTATATATGCATATACATATATCTATGTATATATATATATATATATATATATATATATATATATATATATATATATATATATATATATATATATATATATATATATATATATATATATATGAGCGCTACAGAATTCTGAAAGCCCAAAGTCCTGAAGACCATCAGTGGCGAGCTGCCTTAAGGTATATGGATGAACATTACCATACAATCCACCTTGATTAAATGCAGGCCTACTGCCACCTGCCATACAGACTGTTCTGTTTGTCAGTGTGCTTGTGATGGTGTCAGTTGTGCCTTGTTATGTAACAGTTACATCCCAGTGTGTCAACCGAGGCCTTTCTCCCTAGGGATTGTCTACAGAGCGTAGATAGAGGCTGGTGAACTATACACCTGCATTACTTACCATTGGTTGTTTGATATCCTGTGGCCCAGTCTGTCCTTACTATAGTACTACTTATTGACCTAGGCCTGGACAGCAACATTTGTTAACTTTTCCAGACTACTGTGTTAGTACAACTGTTTCACAGTAGCATTGCTCAGTTTATATGGATGTCTGTGTCTGAACAGCAATATGACATGGCATGTGCAACTGTAATAGTACACAAATAAAGCTTTCCCATTTATGCAAACATGTGTGTGGTGTTATATCCTTTGATATCTCTGTGGGTATATATTGCAGGCAATGAATTTCATTTGTATGGGTGGCATATACAGTCTCCAATTGGTAAGGTGTTAACTGTAGGAATAGTGACTGTTCCATATTGTGAGCATGTACTACATATGTAACTTACTGTACATATCTTTGCGTGTTTATGTATAGTTACATATATATATATATATATATATATATATATATATATATATATATATCTGTATCTGCATATATGTGTCTGTGTATATGTATCCTAGGGATGCCCATATCATGTCTGGTCCTGGTTATGGGATCTGCAACACTTGGTAGTGTATTGCAGAGAGGACGTGTTTGGCTATGGGGGGTATACCTATTCATACAGGACGTATATTGTTTGGGGCTTCTCAACCCCATTAACGTTTCATGTGGACATATATGTTTTTTTTTATTTCCCCATTGTTATCTACAGATGTATGTCCGCATATACCTATATATATATATATATATATATATATATATATATATATATATATATCTGCTGACATATATATAACCTGCCGTATATATTTAGACATATAGGTGTACACATACATATCTATAGATGTAGGCATTTGCATGTATATATGTTCATATATATTTATATATATATATATATATATATATATATATATATATATATATGTATATATTTATATATATATATATATATATATATATATATGTCTATATAGATATATATATATATATATATACATATATATATATAGATATATCTACATATGTATCTGTTTAGATATTAATATATTTGCACACACACATACATCTAAATATTGGAATACATTCTCTGTACTGTTGAATGACTGGGCTGGATGATATGTTTTTGAAAACATCAGGGTTATGTATATTTGACATGGCTTAGTGGTAAATCACTTTACCTATGGTGTGCAGTGTCCTGGGTTTGAACCTTGCAGGGGCTGTTTATTTTGTGGGCAGAACATGGGCCATTGGATACAGAGTGATTAAGGCACTTTAAAGCAGTTGTAAGCAGGTTTGCATATATTTGCGTGGAGGTAAGCACTGCTAACTTTTGGTTACAGTTTCTTATTCTCAGTTAACTACTAATTTGCTTAACCTGTGTAGACATTGCTTACCGCCATGCAATAGGGCTTAAGCTCACTTACTAGTGTATAGATATGCTTGCTACTGCCTTTTTTGTGCTTAAATCTGCTTACTGGTGCCTTATTCATTATGACGCTGATACCTCCCATGTGCATTTACTGCAGTACCCCATTTCATGAAAATATGTTATTTAGTGGGTTATGCAACATAAATATTACTGATAAAGTGCTTTGCCATGGAAAATGGAATGTGTTGCAGGGGACTCGAACCAGGAATGCCTGCTCATAAGGCAAATACTCTGCCCACTACACTATTGCTATGCTGCTTCATTTACATATATCTTCCTTGTTATCCTCTTCAGCCATTTAAGCTGTATTAACCGTAGCTAAGCGATGAGCACACCCACGCACCTATGGTTAGCTTTAATCAGATTTAAAAAAAAAAAAATAAGGGTTTCTTCATTTTATTTATGTATATTGTTGCTGTTGTACACAAGGGGGACTGTTGGTGGGGATATGCAGTCACCTGTGGGCGGTCTCGCTCATTTCATACCCCTTTCTGCTGTTTTTCATTGTGGGGGTGTGTTTATTCTGAGAGCTCTGCTCTCAGACATGCCCCCTGCACTCTTACACGCTCTGTGTAAGCCTAAGAGCTCAGGCAGCATGCCTCATTATTATGCATGGCGCGCTGCTGTCTTGCTCCTAAACAGCCACCTCCATGCAGGACTAAGCTAGTCCTGCACGGACGAATAGTAAATTCAGGGGACTGTTTTAAAGTATGTGTGCAATTGTCATTACTATCATTATTATTACTTTTATGGTGACCTTTTATGGTATGCTTTTATGCCTTTAACAAAGATGTGAAATTTAAAGTCATGTGATGATTTATGTATATTTAGGGGTGTATTTTAGGAGGTTAAACATTTTCTGAAGAAGTTCATGAAGAATAAACTTGGACAAAAGCACTAAGTATTTGTGTTCGCTCCTTCATTTTCCAGACTGCTTCTGGTTCATTTGTTTCATTTTTTGAGTTTGATGTGCTTTCTATGTTTTAAGTGAGTAGCTTGTTTTAATACAAGTGTGGAAAATAAGCTATATTATGACCCAGGCAGTTAAGTGGGAATATGAAGGATTTCAAGGTGTTGATTTCATAAGTTGACACTTTAGAAAAATTCTCAGTAGCATTTAGTATTTTGTTTAGGTCCGTATTTGGTAGCTGAAAGTATATGTTAATGTCATCTGCATATGCTGTTAAGTTTAGTTTATTATGTAGAATCTCTGGAATATGGTGGGATGTTCTTTGTTTTATATATAGAAATAAGGGTTCAATCTAAATGTTAAAGAGATAGGGTGATAGGAGGCAGCCTTGTCTAATATCATTAATTATTTCTATTGGGTTAGACTGTGTCTTGTTCAAGAAAAGTGTCGTGGTGGAGGACTCGTAAAGTGTTTTTATTAGTTCAATGAATTTTTCAGGGATATTGTAATATGACAGTGCTAAGTATAGAACATCTAAGTTTACTCTATCAAATGCTTTAGTTGCATCCAAGTTGAGAGCATATCTGGGGTGTTTATCTTTCTTCAGTAGTTGAATCGCTGCATCTAGAGTGAGATTATTGTCCCATGTTTACCTGTCCATCATGAAACCAGATTGTTCGGATGATATAATGCTGGATAGTATTGTTTTGAGTCTGTTGGCCAAAATTGTAGTCAGAATTTTTATAGCTATATTTATAAGAGCAATTGGCCTGTAGTTCATGGGGCTCTTATTATCAGAATTAGGTTTTGGAATGAAGATAGTCTTGGAGTTATTATGGTAGCTGTCAGTGAAGCCCTTTATAGGAAGAAAATTGTATAATTTTAGGAGAACGGGTGAGAGTTTGGATGCAAAGGTTTTGTAAAAATTAGAGGTGAACCCATCAGGCACAGGAGATTTATTTAACTTTAGCTTTTTAATTATGTTTTGTGATTTCTTCAATTGAGAGAGGTTAGCAGGTCAGCTTGATGATTTTCAGTTGATGGAAATTTTATATTGTAAAGAAGACTTTTACAATGTTGTATACATTTTTACAAAGATATTATTTCCTAATGTGTATTTGCTGTTTTGTTGTTATATGTTATTTCTATTATATTGGGAGCTGATTGGTGTGCCATTCTTAGTTTTGCTAATAATTTGGATTGTTTTTGTCAGGTCTGCATATCCAGTGAGAAGTTTCATTTCTGCAAAAGAATAGTTTGAACTATGCATCATATATAAATCTTTTTGTAATTTCAGCAGATTATTTTCCAGTTCTAGGTTAAAGTTATGTTGGAGTTTTTGGTCAATTTCTTTAATTTCAGAATGTAGTTTTAATCTCTTTATCCTTGATTATTTTTTGAAATAAGATGCTTTGTAAATTAAAATGCCACTTTCATTAATGCCCATCTTATATCAAAGGATATATTGATGTCTAGAAAGTTATTTTCTAAGTCATCAAGAGAGATATCTATTTTCTGTCTGATGTCTTGTTTTAACAAAAGGTTGGGGTTTAGGGACCAGATCTATATTAGAACATTGAAGTCTTGGAACTTCGAATGTTCTAATGTCGACCCCTATTCAGCGAATGCTGAAAATAGCGAAGCTGCAGAACACCAAATTTTTTCCTAGGGAAAGAATTAGGTTGGCCGTTTCTGTGGCTTCATTATTTTCAACACTGTGGTGGAAAGTATGGGTCGGGTTCAGATAAGTGTGGGATTGTGTGGACGTGAGGGTTAGGATGCGGGTTAGGTGAGTTAGGGTTAGGGCGCGGGTCAGGTAAGTGTGTGATTGTGACGGACGTTAGGGTAGGACGGGGTAGTTGAGTTAGGGTTAGGGCACGGGTGACATGAGTGTACGATAGTGACGGACCTTAGGGTTAGGGTTTGAGTTAAGGTAAGTGGATGGATAGTAGTGTATGTACAGTTTAGTACAGTTTAGTGTAGGGTTAGATATAGGATTTTAAGTGTATGTGTGTGGATTGCTGTTTTTTGGTGTGCCTGTGTTGTGTGTATGTGTTTTGGAGCAGCAAATTTTTTTCCTGAGGAAAAAAATTTGCTGTTCTGCATGTTTGATATTTTAAGCCTTCGCTGCCTAGGGGTCGATATTAGAACATTCAAAGTTTTAAAACTTCAGTGTTATAATATAGACCCTGAGGGACCATACAAAACATTTAAAGTTATCTTCGTTAATTTTTGACCAGTTTATTTTGAGTGTTATTCTAGAGTGATCCAAGAGAAATCTAGGTTCAGCACTATAATTAAGTTCTACTTTTAGAAGGGAATCTGAGATTAGAAAGTAGTACTCTGTTTCTGTTTTGCTTACATAGCACCACTAGAAATAATTTAGACCTGAATGTTTTGTGACAGCACCATACCTTGCAATTTATTTGGACATGAATTCTGGATAGAGCCAAAATTAATGTGGGATAAGATAAAATCAAGAAGAACTTTTAAATAAGATTCTAACTCATAAAAATTTAATAGAACAAGTTCTGCAACAATCTACATTTTTCTACAATAAGAAGTACTACACTCTAGTGACTGGCATTGCCGACATTGTAATCATAAATGATTTACAAAAAAATCACAAATGTTATAAGGGAACAGTACAAATATATGAAGCAAAATCAGGGATATTTTGCAAAAATAGGGAAAGCTGAGAGGTACGAGTTGCAGTTAAAAGGGAATTTATCCTCACATTAAACTCAGGATATGAGTATGTCATTTGATATGCAGAATTTTATGTTACATTTATGATTTTCTGAATGTTATTAAAACTGCTTATAAACAATTCTCCACAGAAGACTTTAAGAATTTACAGTTTTAACTAATGAGATAATTAAATCTACATATTTTAAGCTGAGGCTGTTTTCATTTTCAAGAAGTTTAGTATAGTTTAACATTACCATAACATCCCTAGTGCCAACAAGCAAAATATTTTTTAAAAAAATTGCAGCTATAGTCAAGTTTTCATCTTCAGATATGGAACTTGTACTATCTGTCACAAGGTGGAACAAATAGGCTAAAGGTGGAACATTTACTACAACTAAGAAGGAAGCTTGCACCATGGTTAAACTCTGGACTTTATAAAAAAAGTTCTTTGATACTCCCAGTCTCTCTTCACTTGCCAAAAATCACTTAGCCAAAATGTTAAAAAGTTATAGAGGAGTTATAATATATTGCATTTTACTGCATACCCAGCTCATCAAACACTAGAGATTTGACAGAATGGTGTGAAAGTTCAGCCCACCCACACACATACAAACCTAAGAAAATTATCCTTAGTCTTAGTATCTCTAGTTAGAATTTTTTTGATGACAGACAACTTTAGCCTTTCCCTTCATCCCAGTTATTATTACTTCATTCTACCCACTAAATTGCTAATATTTTGATTTTCTACCCGCACGCACATGCTCACAAACATGCACACACAAACACACGCACACACACACACACACACACACACACACACACACACACACACACACACACACACAAACTCTTCTTCTTCTTCTTCTTTCGGCTGCTCCCATTTGGGGTCGCTACAGCAGATCAACTGTTTCCAGTTCTTCCTGTCCTCTGCATCTTGCTCTGTCACACCAACCATCTGCAAGTCCTCTCTCACCACATCCATAAACCTTATCTTAGGCCTCCCTCTTTTCCTGTTACCTGGCAGCTTCATCCTTAGCATCTTTTTCCCAATATACTCTGCATCCCTCCTCAGTACATGTCCATACCAATGTAATCTTGCCTCTCTGGCTTTGTCTCCAAATCTTCCAACCTGGGCTGACCCTCTAATATACTTATTCCTAATCCTGTCCATCCTCGTCACACCCAGTGCAAATCTTAACATCTTCAACTCTGCCACGTCAAGCTCTGACTCCTGCCTTTTTGTCAGTGCCACTGTCTCTAACCCATATAACATAGCTGGTCTCACTACCCTCTTGTAGACCTTCACTTTAACTCTTACTGGTACACGTCTGTCTCAAATCACTCCTGACACTCTTGTCCACTGACTCCATCCTGCCTGCACTCTCTTCTTCACCTCTCTTCCACACTCATCATTACTCTGAACTGTTGATCCCAAGTACTTAAACTCATCCACCTTCCCCACCTCTACTCCATGCATCCTCACCATTCCTTTATCCTCCCTCTCATTCACACACATATATTCTGTCTTAGTCCTTCTGACCTTCATTCCTCTTCTCTCTAGAGCATATCTCCACCTCTCCAGAGTCTCCTCCACCTGTTCCCTACTCTCACTACAGATCACAATGTCATCTGCAAACATCATAGTCCATGGGGACTCCTGTCTGATCTCATCTGTCAACCTGTCCCTCACCATTGCAAATAAGAAAGGGCTCAGAGCTGATCCTTGATGTAATCCCACCTCCACCTTAAATGCATCCATCACTCTCACCGCAGACCTTACCGCTATCACACTACCCTCGTACATATCCTGTACCACTCTTACATACTTCTTTGACACTCCTGACTTCCTCATACAATACCACAACTCCTCTCTAGGCACCCTATCGTATGCTTTTTCTAAATCTGCAAAGACACAATGCAACTCCTTCTGACCTTCTCTGTACTTCTCCTTCAACACTCCCAGAGCAAACATCACATCTGTAGTGCTTTTTCCTGGCATGAAACCATACTGCTGATCACTAATCATCACCTCCTTTCTTAACCTAGCTTCCACTACTCTTTCCCATAACTTCATGCTGTGACTTTTCAGTTTACTCCCTCTGTAGTTACTACAGCTCTGCACGTCACCCTTATTCTTAAAAATCGGTACCACTTTTTCTCCATTCCTCAGGCATCATGTCACTTTCCAAGATTTCATTAAACAATCTGGTTAGAAACTCTACTGCCATTTCACCTAAACAGCTCCATGCTTCCACAGGTATGTCATCTGGACCAACAGCCTTTCTGTTCTTCATCCTCTTCATAGCTATCCTTACTTCCTCCTTGCTAATCCACTGCATGTCATGATTCACTATCCGCGCATCATCCAACCTTCTCTCCCTCTCATTCTTCTCATTCATCAACCCCTCAAAGTACTCTTTCCATCTGCTCAATACACTCTCCTTGCTTGTGAGTATGTTTCCCTCATTATCCTTTATCACCCTTACCTGCTGCACATCTTTACTAGCTCGGTCCCTCTGTCTAAGTCCTTTTCTCCCTCCTTAGTGTCCAACCTTTTAAACAACTCTTCATACGCCTTATCCTTAGCCTTTGCCACCTCTCTCTTTGCCATGCACCTCATCTCCTTATACTCTTGCCTACTTTCTTCATCTCTTTGACAATCCCACTTCTTCTTTGCCAACCTCTTTCTCTGTACACTCTTCTGTATTTCTTCATTCAACCACCAGGTCTCCTTGCCCTCCTTCCTCTTTCCAGATGTCACACCAAGCACCTTTCTAGCCATCTCTCTTACTAGCTCTGCTGTAGTTACCCAGCTATTCAGTAACTCTTCACTGCCACCCAGTGCCTGTCTTAACTCTTCCCTGAATATCACCTCACAATTACCCTTTTCAATTTCCACCATTTGATCCTTGGTGCTGCCCTCACACTCATCCTCCTCTTCTTGATCACCAGTATCATCCTCCAAACCACCATCCTATGCTGCCTCACTACTCTTTCCCCTGCCACCACTTTACAGTCTCCAATCTCCTTCAGACTGGCCCTTCTACATAAGATATAATCCACCTGTGTGCATCTTCCTCCACTCTTGTATGTCACCCTATGCCCCTCCCTCTAGTTAAAATACGTATTCACCACAGCCAACACATTTTTCGCAAAATCCACTACCATCTGACCTTCTGCATTCCTTTGCTTAACACCATACTTACCCATCACTTCCTCACCCCCTCTGTTCCCTTCACCAACATGCCCATTGAAATCTGCTCCAATCACCAGTCTCTCACCCTTGGGTACAGTCATCACCACTTCATCCAACTCACTCCAAAAGATTTCTTTCTCATCCATTGCACACCCAACTTGTGGAGCATATGCACTAACAACATTCAAACTCTGACATCACCAATTACAGCTCATTGTACAACTGCATACATTCAGAAATTTGCTTGTGATGAAATGCATGAATAAGTACATAATGCCTTAGAAGTGTATTTACTTCACTACTTTGAGAACCATACAGTGCATCCCATTGCAAACTCGTGCTATTTCAAACTCTCAGCTCAAGAATCATAGACCCAATAATCAGAAAAAGATTTTAATTTCTCTTCTATACTTACAACGTTGCATTAGCAAGCATGTAGTGAAGACTCCGAAGCCTGAGGCTCACATGCCTGGCATCATTTAGTGAATATAATCCACAATGATTTGTCACAAAGCCACACATTTTACACAGAACATATAAAAATAATTTTCAGTTTCTTTGCTCATGAAAATAATTGGTGTGTTTTGTGTGTGTGTGTGTGTGTGTGTGTCTGTGTGTGTGTGTGTGAGGGGGGGGGGTTAAAATGTGCAATTTTAAATAATATTTTTATTTATATGTTAACCAGAAAAACCCATTTGAGAAAGAATCCATTTTCAAGTTATTCCCAGAAGTACTGTCTTAGTTTCATAGTAGTTTCATAGTATAGTGTTAGGCTATCTGCCCTAGGGCATTTATAAGCCTAGCCAAAGTGTATGTGGCTTTCGCCACCCCATGTAATGATACAAAAGTGTACAATTTAAATTAAATTTAGTTTACTGTGCCTCTATCTAGCAATGACACAGAGATGACCCCCGGGGTAAACCTACGATCACCCATCCATATAAGGGAGGAATATAAGGGTACAATAACATCCTTTGATCTGGATGTGAATCCCTTCATGATAAAGTGGGCAAGGTAGAAGGTCTTTCTAATCACTTTGGCGACGTGGATGTCAAATGAGAGGTCACTGCCAACTTGGGTCCCCAGGTCTCTGATTACTTTTTTCTTTCTTAGTGGATTACCACCTATGTGGTAATTTGTGGGTACTTTGTTTTTTCCAAAGGGGATGACTATATATTTTTTGGCATTTAGTTTAAGGCCATGACTCTGGCACCAGTCGTCTGTTTCTGTGAGGCCCTTCTGGAGGATGCATGTGTCAGCTGGTGTGTCGACTATGGCGCCTGGTTTGCAGTCGTCTGCAAACTTTGTCAGCCACAACCCCCCTATGTTTGCCTGCACATCTAAGAAATAAATGCCAAACAAGAGGGGTCCCAAGATAGAGCCCTGTGGGACTCCACTTGTGACTGGCTTAGAGTCTGACATAGCTCCTGCTATTCTGACTTTATGGGTTCTGTCCTTTAGCCAGTTTGCAACCCATATTGTGACAAACGGGTTTACATTTAAGCTGTTGAGCTTGTCTGTGATGCCTGAGTGGGGTATTGTGTCGAAGGCTTTTGCCAGATTCAGGTAGGCTGTATGAACTGCTTTGCCTTCATCGATGGCTATAGTCACTGTTTCAAAAAAGTCCACCAGGTTTAAAAGACAGGATCTGCCTTTTACAAAGCCAAACTGGGTAGGGTCAATTGTCTGTAGGTCCCCGATGTCTTTGTTTATGAGTTCCATAATGATCCTTTCCATAGCTTTGCAGATCAGGCTGGCCAAGCTTATGGGGCGGTAGTTTCCAGGGTCTGTAGAGGTGCCAGCTTTGTGGAGTGGGACCACTGTAGCTGTACGCCAGTGTTCAGGGACGTATCCTGTAGCAAGGCTAAGATTAAACAGCGTTTTTATGTGTGGATTTAGCTCCTCTAGGAGTTCACGTAGCACGCAACCTGGGACACCGTCAGGTCCCATGGATGCTGTATTTTTAGCTTTGCTGAGGGCAGCTCTCATCTGGACATCTGAGATTTCAGGGAGGTTGCATTCAGCTGAGATATTTATTTTGTCTTTTGGGGGAGAGGGAGGGGAGAAATTTGCACTGAACCTGTTTGCCAGCATGTTGGCAATATCTGTGGGTTCAGTGTATTTTTTGCCATTATGAACTAACTCTGCACATATCTGAGGGTATGTCTGAAGAAGGCCTTGTGATTATCTTTAGTGTCCTTAGTGATTTTTCTCTCGAAGTTGGCCTTTGATGATTTTATTAGCGAACGTAGTTTTTTGCTAGTGCTGATCAGGGATGCCTTCCCTTTATGGGATTTTGCTCTGTCTTGCAGTAGCTTCCTTCTCTTGTTATAAAGTTTGTTTATGGCTGGGGTCCACAAGATAGGATGCTTGCCTTTGGTGGAAAGGGTCTTGGTTTTACTTGGGATTGCATGATCCATGCATTCTTGGAGATGCCCGTAGAAAGCATTTGTGAAGGATTCAGCAGTGTGGGATGTGGTTTCCACTGGCCCAGTGGGGCTTGAAGGATACCATTTCAGTCCTAAGGAGTGTAAAGTCGTTTTTTGAGAAGTTTCTCACTGTGGTCTTTTGTGCTGGGGGTGGAGGTGGGATATGAATATCTAGGGTTATTAGTTTATGGTCTGATCTCACTAGTGAGGGGTATACTTCCGGTGTTGAGCATTTTGTCCCCATGTTTGTGATGATCAGGTCAAGTATATTATTTCCCCTTGTGGGGGAGGTGACTAGTTGTTCCATTGCATTTGAGTTGATGAATTCCAGGAACCTTTGGGCTAGGATGTTGGGGCTTGAGTAATGCACCCAGTCTATGTTTGGGTAGTTGAAGTCTCCCGATATGATGGTATTTGGTGAGACATTCATATCCTCCAGTGTCTTCAGGAAGGCTGAATGGAGTTCCTGAGATTGCGAGAGTGGTCTGTAGCATGCTACAAGTTGTACAGCAGTTTTGCCTACTGTTAGTTGCACATGGATGGTCTCCGATGCTTCATGCATTGCCACTAACCTGGAGGTGTCTTTAATGAATATGGATACTCCCCCTCCTTTTGTTGTTCGGCCCAGGTTTTGGGGCCGAAATGCATGATACGAGATATAACCTGGTAGGGCTGGGGTGCTCTCAGGAGCCTTGAACCAGGTTTCAATTACTGCACAGACATCGATGCTCTCCATACTGAGGAGTGCTTTGAGAGCCTGCATCTTGAAATTTAGACTTCTGGCATTGAGCAGCATTACCCTTAGTTTTTTTCCTTTATTGTTTTCTAAGGTGGTGGGTTTGTCTTTTGATCCTTGCCTAAAAAAGGCACTATGGGGGTGGCAAGAGTCTTAGCCAATATCCGGAAGCCCAGTGGTGACAGGTACAAGCCGTCCCTTGTGAAGCAGCGTGGCTTGTCCAGCATGTCATCCCAAGCAGACAGACATTGGATCCCCCTAGAATGACACCAGTAATTGAGCCAATTATTAAAGCTGATCATCTTGTCTTTGTATTGTGGCATCATTCTTGGTGAGGGCAAGATGCTGCTCAGGGTCAGGGTCATGCCGTCCTGGGCTACATAATCAGAGAGCTCCTCTATGTCTCTTTTCATGTAGTCCAAAGAGGTACATCTCAGGTCATTCACACCGGCATGGACAATGATGGAGTCATATTTGTACTTGCTTTGGAGTGACCTGAGTGCTTGTGTTATGTGGCGGATCCTAGCTCTCGACAGGCAGCTCACCGTTACCCTCTCTTTGTTCAGCCTGGTAAGCAGGACGTCAGTGTGTCTGACTATAGAGTCACCTATTACTAGTGTATCAGGCATGGTGTTTCGCCTTAAGGGCTGTGATTGTTTGTCCCACTGACTTTGTGTACTATGTGTTGCTTGTGCAGAGTTTTAAGGTGGTGTTTTCTTGGATGTCTGCTTTGGGTGCCTCTGTTGTTTCGGTAAGTTTTTTATTAGAGCCTCTGAGTATGGCTTTGTGTTACAATGTGTTTGGTTTGCAGTTGTGGTTGGTTTATGTGAGACTGGGTTTGTTGTGTGTGTGGTTACCTTCTCCTCCTGTCTGGTCTTGCTAGTCCTGTGTTGAGAGAGTTCAGCCTCCAGTTTGGCTATATAGTTGCATCTCTCACATGTGTTTGTGTTTTTTGGGAGGAGGAGAGGGTTGTCTGTGTACATGAGACAATTGTAACATTGTCTCAGGATTCCCAGATTAACCAGCTGAACTGGAGAGGATGTCAGTAATATACCACTCAACATGCCAGAATAGTATAAGGGGGTGATGTGTAACTGGGTCTGAGAGAGGACTTTGAAGGGAAGTGGGTATTAGCATGGGTTGTAGGTGGAATGTAGTGCTTATGTTAGTTTAAGCACTTGAAAGGTTTAAGGAGCAAGTTCTAGGCTTATGATAAAGCGAATAGACTGATTTTGTTGAAAGTAGAGCATTCTTAAGGGAAAAATTGAAGTGCAGACTTGGCGGAGCCAGAAATGGTTTAAGCCTGTTTAACTGGTGCTGCGCTATGCGCACAATTGCACAAAGCCGCGTAAACGTGGATTTTAAACAGGGAACTTCAAAAGAGCTGGAAATGGTCCAAAACGACCAATTACTACAAGCTCTTGTGCTGAGGTCACTCCTTCAGGGACAGATAGGCTGCTCAAGGCTCCCCACTCCCACTGGTGAGCAAAGAAACTTCTGTCTATCCAAGTAAGGCAATGGACAACACAGGAACTACACCATAGTCCAGAATACAGCAAAGCCTGTATACTGGTCTAAACTAGTCGAGAAAGGCGGGAAAACATCACTGTAGGCAAATAGAGGTAGGAGGATTCCAACCCTGTACTTTTGACTATACAAAGCAGTTCATTAACAGCTCAGACCCTTAAAAGGTTAACAAAATAAAAACAGGTATTGATCCTCAGTGATGGTGGCAGGGCAGTTGGTATGGATGATTAAGGCTCCAAGCAACAGCTGCTTCCTGTATTGTAGGATAAAATGTTTGATGCTTTCTACAACATTTGTCTGTTGTGTGACTCTTTCTACCTGTATTTGCTTACTTTGTGACTCTACAGGGGCATATTACACACACACACACACACACACACACACACACACACACACACACACACACACACACACACACACACACACACAAACACACACACGTAAAAACACAAACACGTCAAGCTGTCTGTTCTCTCACAAACACTTCTCTCTTTCTCAGCTTTCTGCTCTCACATACAAACCTTTTTAGAACTCTGTCATTTTCAAAAGCCACCCACTTTTTTCACAGTCCTCCAATTCGACTGCCTACATTCTCCCATTTCAAAAGACCTGCACTGTACTTTGCTGCATGCTTCACTGGCATTACACATATGAACTGCACATGCTGTCTGCACTTGTATTCACTGAGATGGCATTATGGGAAACAGATGCTCTCTATTTTTGTGTGAGCTTTATATGGGAAACACAGGTGATTTTCTTTTTTATATTTATTTTTCTATAGCCTGGGGCACTCAGGAAAGCACACATTTTCATAGGGGGTCATCAAATAATCATACCCATGCCTTTCTAGTGCCACCACTGACGTCTAGCTCATTAAAGCACTATGATAAATTCTTCACTATTGTTTATGCTACTCAGCATTATTTTAAATATTAATTCATTTTTCAGCTGGTTGAAGAGATTGCTACATCAAAAAAAATCTGAGTCATCTCTACATCATGAACCATGCATTACATGCTGTAAGTTTTCTTTAGTCTTGAACTGTAGTCCTTATTCTTAAGCCCAAATATACATTTGCTAAAATTTCTTTGTAAAAAAAGTTAGATTATTTATGTCTGTTGTAATGAAAGCATAGAAATCCTTTACTATTAATGTTATTTTATGTTAAGTAATTTGATCTGTAAAGTGTTGTTTTAAGAAACAATAAGTCAAAGAGAGGCAAATACACTTAACTGTGCAGCTCAACACAGCATTGTTATTTCTGAATGAAATTGCATCATAATCCTTGCTTGTTATTTAGAATTTTGATATGATTTGCTGTTCAGGGAAAGTCAGGTTTACTGACTTTCCCTGTAAAGTCAGGTTTAATAACTACGAATAATATGAGCACATCCACATTTATGGCTATTAAACCATAAATCACATCATAAACACCAGTGAGATATTAATTAAACCAGTGTGAATATTATACTAATCCACCATTTTATCAGTAAACATTCCAGACCTGTAATCACGGTCAAGTTGTTGAGTCATTAGGGTGTTTAATGGAAAAGGAGTGAGCATAGTGAAATAATATCATCATGGACTTGGGAGTTTGTGCAGAATAATGAAGTTTATAAAATAAATACTCCTGCTCCTACCTGTTCGCACAGCACTGGTTTTGGAACCAGATGTCTGAATAGGTGAGGAATCTTTCCTTTCCTCAAGCTACTCACTAGGGCAAGTTTTAATTGGGAGTTGGAATATTTAAAATCTTGCAATTGGTGGCATTCAGCTGAAGTTTGTGCCAGGTATGAAAGGCTTCACCCAATGAGTGTTAATGTCAGAAGGAAACTTTTTGCTGTTTGTGCATGTTTCCCTAACAGCTAATCAGAGAATTTTATGTATCCAGCCTTCCTGACAAAGTTCCTGCAGTCCTGTTGTCTCACTGATGATAACCTCAGTGAGACTGCATCACTCCAATACATATCACTGAAAATCATTTAAGCAATAAGCAGTCATTTTCTTTGCAGGGAGAAACCTTCTTCTGTCTTACATATAATAACTCTGACATATACAATAGTTCTGATTTATAAACAATAACTTCAAGGTAATATAGAGTTGCAGAAAAGAGCAACCTCAATAACCATTGAATGTGTTTTTCAGTGATATTCATGTACAGTAATGTAACTTGGACAGGCAGCATTCATTAAGTGTCACATTTACATCATACCAACTACAGATTTTGTAGCCTTACTGGGATTTTTAAAGACTTACGTGGTGAATACTGTAGATGCATGGAAAGATGTGAATTGGAGGAATGCTTTTAATAGCCAGAAACTCATTTAGTGAATTGCTTTTGGACTTCTACAGATGCCATTAGCTATTCAAAATAAACATTAAATTCAAACACAAAGCTGCTCAACAAGTATTCTTACCACCAGAGCTATTTTGCGAAAAGTTTGATGAATAAAGTTGCAGTCGTGTCTTCAAAAAGCTTGAACTGACATCTGATTACATCACTTGTTAATGAATTAATTTAGATGCCCAGTGTGGTGCCTTGACACACCCACATAAAGCAAAGATGCATTGAGCATATCTGGGAACACACAATATATTCTTTTCTGTGATATGTGTTCAAATCCCACTTTGAGAATATGTTTTCTCTACAGTGAAGATCATCAGGAATGTGTACTCCAAATGGAGCCAGTTCAAGACTTCAGTTGTTGATGTTGCCAAAAAGACCACACATATGTAGGTGGTCAATGTTGTTTTGAAGGTAACTCCGCGACCTTTTGGTGGATATTAGTGGTGAGTGAAGCAGCCATATTAAAGGTGTGTAGTACTAGTATGACAGCATATGCATTTCTCTAGTGAGTTTGGACAGGCTAGCTACCAAATGTTTCAGCTCAAATAACAAAAGTCTATATATGGAAAGACTTTGACAGGGCTAAGGATGGCATTTTTTTGTCTGTACTAAATGAGGTTTTGGTGAAGTGTCTGTTGATTTGCAGTGTGATAAAGATATGCAGGAAGTGGATTGGGCAGGATGTGTATGTATGTATATATATATATATATATATATATATATATATATATATATATATATAATGGCAGAACAACTGTGGTGGGGCTAGCACTGTTGGTGTGAACATTGGGTGTAGATGATTGTCATTGTTAAAGTGACAACCTGACCCCATGCACAAAAAATGTGAAGAAGGGTTTTGGGTGGAATGATGGAGTTCTTTTGAGTTACATCACTTTACAGAATTCCTGAACTAAATAGATTTGCTCTTGCTTATGATGCACAGGAAAACAACAAATCTGGTGGAATGGAGTCAGTTTCTGTATATGAGGTTAATACAGTGATTTAACATTTCTAATATGATGCGGCAGCAAGAGTGGATGATGTCTGGCCATAAATGTTGAACTCACAGTCTATTGATAGGCCAACATGGTTAATGCATGTTCTTCAGTGTTGTGAGGAATACAGTGAGAGTACATGTGCATTAGCAAAGAGATTAGTACTCTTTTTTATCAAAAAGTGGTAAAGAATAATATGCTACAGTTACAGAGGAATCATGTTTTTTATCCTTCAAAGGAAGGTCAGTTCCAAGGATCAGGAGATGTGTCTTCTTCTGATACATGTTAGATTCAGAAGGAATAAAGTAGATTTGATCCCACACTGCAAGTAGATGAGTAAATCTTTACCTGTTCCAGATATATTGAAGATTATTGCATATTGTCATCAATGTCTGTATGTCTATTTTATTCCTTGACAAAAGTGATATGACATTAAACATTGCAATGCCTTATAGGATGAGCTATCATAATATGTATTGTCAAACCTCCACCTGCTTATTATTTGGTAAGAGTATTTTCTTGATCAAACATGTGTGCTCATCTTCAGAATTAAACTGACCATAATACTCCAATAATGGTCATCTTTCTTACAGTCCTATTTATGATTTTTCATAGCCATGTATCAAAATACAATATTGATATTTACTCTGGCAATATGAGGGTTGAATTTTTTCTTATATTTCAATTTGCTTGTGATTTTTTTTTCATTTGTGCCTCAGGTGACTATGAGCACTGAAATGCATCAGAACATCATGAAGTGGTTAGAATGAAAACCAGCAACTCCATTCACCGGTCATACTTCTCTGATAAAAGAGTATAGAAGGCATTACCATCAATGGAAGAGTAACAAAAAAATAATGGGTTTAGCCACTCTGGTAGCATATATGGATAATGCCATGACTACTGCGCAGGTGTCCTGAGTTTGAGTAGCAGATTGGTTGACTGACAAATGGGTAAGGGGAGAGAGAGAGAGAGAGATTATCTCCCTGGGTATCCCTGCGATGATCTCTGGTGGAGGCTTAGATGTCAGGTATATGAGACATGGCCAAAGAGGGGAATATGGTGGAGGCATGGCTGAGCTGCTGCTGAGGCAGAGAGAGAGAGAGATGGCATACATCTGTCCACAAGTGCATGCCAGAAGACTAGACAGGGAGGGTGAAAGTAACGGTAATGGTAATAAATGCATAAATAAATAAAATAAAAATAAACACTGCTTGATGTTAGGGCTGCACTGACCCCACCCAGGATGCCCTTCATATCCTGTCTTAGCATGGCTAGAATATTAGAAGTGCTAGTTGATGCGGCAAAGGATGTGGGGCACTGGCACAGCTGCAGTGAATAAAGAAAGGAAGAAAAACACACCAAAAAACAAATAAATAAAAAAATATTAAAAGGATTTGGTTCATCAGCAATGTGAGAATCAGGATTTTTTTTTTTACTTTAGATACAATGAAACTTAAACTTTGGCACATTATTACAGAAATTATCAACAAGGTGGTTTCTGAGGCTGTAGGCAGGTGAAAATATAAAAAGTACACTGCATAGAAATGATAGTATGGATTTTGTATTTACAGCCAAGACTGAACTGTGTCCCTTTTTCTCAAAAATTGTATAAAATGCCTGATGTTAAAATAAAAAATACATTATTTTGAAACTATAAAAAACTTTTTATTTTTGAAGTTGAATCTGTTTATATCTATATCTTTCTCTCTCTCCCTATGGATCTAGGATGTTTGTTCGACTGATCAAACATCTAAATCCATAAAACCCGAACACACTTTAACAAAAGTGCTCTTATCGAAAAAGCACTTTTGTTAAAGCATGTGACAAAAAAAAAAAACACTACATTTACATTTAGCTGTGCCCCCCACACCCCCTCTACTTTTGTTCAATAGACCTAGATCCATATATATAGATAGATTTAGATATAGGTATGTAGATATAGCTGTGGGTCTATTGTGCATGACCAGTTCACTCTAATGTTGAATGTAAAACACTGACAAAATAAGTACAATCATGCAAATAACAAACAAACAAACCAACAAAAAACAATAATATCAAGGGAGGAAAAATATTTCCTCTTCCATTATTAAAACTACCCCATAACACTATCCTCAAATTTGTCTAAATAGTGACAGTGTTATAAGTAGGATTTAATCACATTATGGTGTAGTGTTAAGTTTAGAGGAAGGGGCAGTGTTAGGTTTAGTGTTGGCACCCATTACTTAAGAGGGCAGGGGTCCCTTTCTATACACTTTTAGTCTATGTTCTACTTTAAACTGTTATAGTTTGCATACTTAAGTTGCATTTTCATGTAACAGCCTGTGAATTTTCTTCATCCAGTAGCATACACATGGAAAACTGTAGCAAGTGAAGGAAGTTTTCATTTTCTTTCAAATGAATCTTTATTAAACAAAATATAATAGTCTTACAGATGGATGCAGTACATATTCTTCGGGATAACAATGTGTGCCTTGCTAATTTTCTGCTAAATAACATTTAAGGGGCTTGTTTAAAACTTTATAGAGAATGGAACAGTTCATTTCTTACTAAATTATGTGTTGGCCATTCACTCCACCCCCCCTTCCCAATCTCTGTTTTGACTAGTGAGTGGTGCCTGACTAAGTTTAGCTATCTTGTATGTGCAGTTAATATTGTGGAAGTAATGACTTTCTTATGCATTCACTATACCAATAAATATTTTCAGACCTGTGTAAATAAAATCATATCTTTACAAAAACAATTTGTGTATACTTCAACTACTAATTAAGGCAATACATGGTGTAAATTAAATTATGTAGCATTGGAGTTTTTGTGTATAAACATATTTTAATGTATTAAAACTAGTTATAAATTTGTAAATGTATATCTGTATTTTACAGATATCTGTGTGCGCACACACATATATGTTAAATGTACATGAAAAAGAGTTTCAAGAGCAGGTAGAAACTTCACAGTATTGTTTAAGGATGAGAGGTTATAGTGACAGAGAAATAGGTGAAAATGTAGAGAGGGTTAAAAGCTTGAGAGGGACCACAGCTAAACCTTATTTTTCAAAACCTGCATCAGACAGAATAATGTATAATAGGAACAATCAGTGTAAACTGAGGGTACCATTACATTATTCTAGTGATGTTTCTATGTGCATGAATGTTATTACAAAACACTGGGAAGTCCTTATGACAGTCAAAGATATTTCCAGAATGATAGAGCCCACCCCCCAAGTTTGTATTTTGGAACATAAAATCCTTAAAAAGGACCTTATGTTACACAAGGAATAAGCATGAATACAGCAGTAATGCCACATTAGCATGTGGCACTTGTAGTGTGTGCACTTACATTGACAACAGTTCTACTTTCACACACCCTGACCAGGATAGAATATATATGTTCAAACTTTTTGCCACTTGTAGCAGCTTCCCATTGTTTACTTAGCCCACTGTTCATTGTGTTCAAAATTTTACATTGGCAAGATGGATAGAATGCTTAGAAAAAGAATAAAGGAACATCTGTATCATATGAGCAAAGGGAATAAAACTAACACATGCACTCAGGTCCCTCAACAACATGTACAAATATGACTCTGTCATTGTACATGTGGGTGTGAATGACCTGAGACATATCTCTCTGGACTACATGAAAAGAGACATGGAGGAGCTTTCAAATTACGTAGGCCAGCAGGTATGACCTAGCCCTGAGCACCATTCTACCATCACCCAAAATGATACCACAGTGCAAACAGAAAATGATTGATTTGAACAACTGGCTAAGTTTCTGGTGTCATTAGAAGGGGATCGAGTATCTGTCTTCCTGGGTTGACATGCTTGACAAACCTCGATGCTTTGCCAAAGATGGCCTGCATCTTTCACCCCTGGGCTTCCGGATACTGGCCAAGTCTCTTGCCACCCCTATATTGCCTTTTTTTAGGCAGTGTTCCAAAGACCAAATTATCACCGTAACAGCTAAATGCAGTCTGTGGGTCATGCTGTTCAACGCTAGAAGTCTAAATATCAAAATGTACTCGGTCAAAGCACTCCTTAAAATGGAGAACATCGGCATTTGTGCTGTAACAGAAATCTGCTTCAAGGCAACAGAAAGCACCCCTGCACTACCAGGCTATAACTCATGCCACACCTTTCAGACCCAGAACTTGAACCGAAGCTACAAAAGCAGTGGTGTATCCATATTCATAAAGGATGCTCACACCTCCAGACTGGTAGCCCAACATAACCCATCAGAGATACTTCAGGCGCAGCTAACATTGGGTAAGACAATGATTCGGGTCGTAGCCTGTTACAGGTCCCCAACCATGTCCCAAGGTCCCAAGGCTTACATTCCACATTCCTAAACACCCTGGAGAATATTAGGGTCCAGCCTAACACCCTCATACTGGACGATTTTAACTCTCCCTCCATTAACTGGGAAAACTGCTCATGTACCAAAACACTTACTCAACGTTTCCTAGAATTCATTAATTCCAATGACCTGGACCAGCTTGTTCTTACCCCCACTAGAGGTAGCAAGATCCTTGACCTGGTCATTACTAACATGGGTGACTGTTGTGCTACACCAATAGGCAACTCCTCCCTGGTTAGATTTGACCACAAACTTAATCACCTTGGAAATCCACATCCCTCCCACCTCCACCCTGCAAAGGTAACCACCATGATAAACTTCTCCAAAGCTAACTTTGGACTCCTAAAAACAGAGATGGCTAACTTCATGGCACCCATGCAAATAGAGAATAGTTGAATGACCGCCAAATCATACACCAATGCACTGTACGAACACATACACAAATGCATGGATCTCACCATACCCAATAAATCTAAGGCACTCTCCTACAAAAAGGAAGCCAATCTGCTGTTCCCCTGCCATAAACAAACTGTACAACAGAAGGAGGAAACTCATGCTGAATAAGGTGAAGTCCCAAGACTGGAAAAACTTCTTTATCATCCTCAACAAAAACTTGAGATCCCTCATCAAATCCTCTAAAGCTAGTGATGAAAACAGAATTGCAGCAGATAGAAACGACAACTGCAAGCCCTTCTATAGTTATATAAAGAATCTCCACAGCAATACTCAGATTTGCTCTGAGCTACTGCACAATGGTGCCTCCTATACCGTGCCAACCGATATTGCCAATATACTGGCTGACAGATTCAGTGCCAACTTTATCCCTCTCTCTCCCCAAAGGACTAATAATAATACCAGCAGATCCAGCAGATTGCTAGGCATCCAGTATTACTGCTGCACAGTTAAAACAGCACTGTCCAAGGCCATGAATACAGCTTCCATGTGATCTGACAATATCCCTGGCTGTGTTCTACATGAACTTCAGAGTGAACTGGCACCTCACCTGTGTGCCCTGTTCAATCACAGCCTCACCTCAGGGTTTGTCCCTACCAAATGGTGCACTGCTACAGTCATCCCTCTCCACAAAGGAGGAGCAGCTACAGACCCTGGGAACTATCACCCCATTAGCCTAACAAGTCTGATATGCAAAGCTATGGAACGCATCATCATGGACCTAATAAACAAGGATATAGTGAATCTCCAAACTCTGGATCCCACACAGTTTGGTTTTGTGAATTGTTGATCATGCCTGCTCAACTTGGTCAACTTCTTTGAGTCAGTCACCAGAGCTTTGAATGAAGGCAAGGTGGTTCATACAGCCTACTTTGATCTGGCCAAGGCCTTTGATACCATTCCCCACTCAGGAATCATAGAAAAACTCACTAAGCTAGGCATCAACCCCTATATCACTAGGTGGGTTGCAAACTGGGTCACAGATAGAACCCACACTGTGAAAGTAGCTGACTCCAAGTCAGACTGCCAACCAGTTCCAAGTGGAGTCCCACATAGATTGGTCCTGGGTCCTCTCCTATTTGGTATCTACTTCTCAGAAGTCCAGGCCAATACAAAGGGACTCTGGCTGACAAAGTTTGCAGACAATTGCAAACTGGGAGCCATTATTAACTCCCGCAGTGATGTTGACATCCTACAGAAAGGCCTCATTGAGACCAACTGTTGTCAGAACCATGGCCTTAAGCTCAATGCCAAAAAATGTGTTGTCATCCTCTTTGGGAAAAACCCAGTTCCATGAATTTCCACATCGATGGTAGTCCACTGAACACAGAAGGTGTTATAAGAGATCTGGGAACACAGGTTGACAGCAACCTCTCTTTTGATCACCACATTGCCACTGTGGTCAGAAAGTCTTTCTATATGGCACATCTCATTACTAAGGGTTTTGCATCCAGGAAGAAAGAGGTCATTGTCTCCCTCTAGTCTCCTCTCATTAGACCAGTCATCGCGTACAATGCCCCATTTGGCATGTACCTCACTAGACACCTGCAACAACTGGAGAGGCCACAAAAGTACCTCACAAAGAGGATCCTAGGCCTTAAACACTTGTCCTATATGAACAGACTAAAAAAACTCCAACTATTCTCTGCCTCATGACGCCTACTTAGGGGCGATCTCTGCTTGAATTACAAGGCCATGTCTGACCCAGCTCTGTTAGAAATGCTACAGCTAAAGAAATCCAAATCCCTCCACACCACATGCTCCAGAGACCTCAACATCATTGCCACAATCAACAGAATGTACTGGAGGGACAGGTTCATAACTCAGAGACTGCCAGCGCTATGGAATAGACTTCCCATACATGTCAAACAGAGCACCTCACTGGCCCTCTTCAAGAGAAATCTTGATGAGTGAATGGGAAATAGAAAATTCACCCCAGGGATCACTCCAGTGACTCTACTCGACAGAGGTACTGGGAACTAAGGTTGGGCTGCATGATGCCAGGGTAATCATATGGGCTAGGCTTGTAAAGGCTCCAGGGCCATTAGCTTAGTACACACCTGTGAACCTATAAAGTCCTTGCAAAACATGTCATTGCCAGTGGTGCTGAGCATACTTTTAAGTTTTTGGTTATAGGGTGGGTGCATGAGACATTAAGAGGAGGTGCCATCAGGAATAGTACTGAGCAGCTTGAGTCTAAGTAGATCATTAGACTGGCAGGTGATAGTGGGCATGGACTCAATGATCAAAAACCTCTCCACTCTCCTTCTCTATCTCCCCCAATAATGGTACTGTAATTTCACCCTGTCTCCACACCAAGCTGCTTGGCGTCAAAATAGATAACAACCTCCACTTTGACATCAATATCTCTCAAACTATAAATTAGGTACATTAAATAATGGGTTTCCTATACAGACAAAAAAACGTTCTATCTGATCAGGCTAAGGTCACCCTAGCTCAAGCCAACCTTCTTTCCACACTAATGTATGCAGCCCCAATTCTCACTTATGTTAGGAAATCTGACCTAGACAAACTTGAGTCTTGTTATAACAAAATTGCCAAGTTTGCTAATAATTTCCCATTCAAAACCCATCACTGCATACCTCTTAGGCAACTTCAGTGGCTTGACATCCCACAGCTACTAGTCTATCACCAACTTGTCATATCATACAATAATCTAAAACAACCCAACAAAACTCCTGCTCTAAGGCAATTACTGAGTAACTGCACACCAAATCTTCCTCTCTGCTCTGCTGACAAATCACTCCTTTCTATTACGTCGGCTGACAACACAACAGGTAAAGCTCTATTTTTATACATTATAGCAAAAATTTGGAATAATCTCCCTACATCCATGACTTCTGCATCAAATACCACACAATTCAAAAACTCCCTTAAGGCCCATCTTAAAAGTTCTTGGCTCTGTCCATGTGTCACATAGTCCTAAAATGGTTACCTCCACATTTTCTCTTTTTTGCTCATTTATTATTATTTATTTATTTATTTCCAGTTTTATAACCAGGGAAGTCCACTGGGCCCGAAAGCCCGTTTTCAGTGGAGGCCCGGTGAGAAAAGCTCCATAATAATACATTACACACAAAAACACTGTGTTCTAACAGCTTAACACTTTAACAATTTCCAAAAATGTAGTACATTTGGCAGTATACTTCAGAAATTAATATAATTATGCAACTGTATTGTTAGTGTAGTAGAGAGAGATAAAAGGAAATTATATATAGATCTTGAATGCAAGAGCAGTAAAACAGAGGAAAAGTGAAGGAGATGCAAAGAATTTAAAGGAGAAGAGGTGTCAGGAGGAAGATGAACAAGTACAGATAGACTAATATTCATGTTGTGTTTGAGTCAAAAGTACACCTTATGAAAAAGGCAAAAGATTCAATTGTGAGACTAGACCTGCAAGTGGGCAGTGGGCAGTGGGAGGAGAACGCTTAAAAGGAATAAATACAGGGTTTAATCAGGAAGAGAGTGGAGATAAAGAAGTAGAGGGAGGGGTGCCAAGGTGAGAGTTAGAAGAAGGGGGACCAGGGGGGAGGATGTATTAAGATCTAGGTAGGAAGTATACAATTACATTTCCAGTTTTGGGAGAGGTGAGAATGGAGAAGAGCTTTGAAGTGTTCATAGCTTGTAGTGACTCTTAGAAGGGAAGGAAGCAAGTTCCATTTTTTAGCTGTAGTATAGGAAAGTAGAAGTTGGCCAGGGGGTCGTTTGGGTTTGTATACTGAAATACGATTCTGGTGGCTGGATCTTAGGGGCCTGAGAGAAGTATATAAGGGCAAGATGTTAGATAATGCAGGGCAAGCAGTAGGTTTAAAAATTAGTTTGTGTGCAGTAGTAAGTTGGAGATAATCGAGGTGATTAGGGAGTTCTAGCCATTGGAGACTACGGAGGCAGATGCAATGGTGTGTAGAATGAGTGGAGTTAGTAGCGAATTTGGCGATTTTGTAGTAGCAACTTTCAAGTTTTGAGGAGATAGAAGAGGTGAGATTGGTTAGAAGAGGAGCACCATACAGTAGAGAAGGAAGAAGGTAGGTAGTGGCGAGAGTTTGTCTTGTAGATGGAGTAAGAAAGTTGGCATTTCTATAAAGCATACCGAGCTTCTGATGTGTTTTTTTTATGTTTAGTTGAATATGAGTATTAAATTTCAGGTGTTCATCAATGGTAACTCCGAGTAATTTTGCACAACTAACAACATCTACTGGGGACTGGGAGAGGCTGGAAATTTTGAAGGATGACTTATCAAGAGTCAGAGCTTTTGAGGAGGAGAAGAGAATGATATGGGATTTATTGGCATTGAGGGAAAGATGGTTTTGAAGCATCCAATTTTCTGTCATTGTGAAGGCCAATTGGGTTTTGGCTTGAAGCTCGGGAAGGCTAGGGGCAGAGCAGATAACAGTGGAGTCGTCTGCATATTGTACTATTTGAGACTGAGGAATTGAAGAGTGGAGATCATTGATAAAGATATTAAAGAGCAGTGGCCCGAGAATAGAGCCTTGAGGGACTCCGGTAGGGGTAGGTAAGAATTATGAGGTACCAGTCTTCCATTTCACAGCTTGGGATCTATCTGAGAGATAACTTTTGAACAAAGAAAGGGAATTGTGGGAGAGATTGAGGTTAGAAAGGTGGTTGAGAAGGAGTGTGTGGGATATTGTGTCGAATGCCTTGGAAAGGTCAAGTAGAACAGTGGAGACAATATTTCCAGAGTCACGGGCATGGTTGACAATGTCTAGGAAGGAAAGGAGAGCAGTTATGGTACTGTGGCCAGGCTGAAACCCATGTTGAGTAGGAGAGAGGAGATGGTTATTGAGGAGGTGGGGCATGAGTTGCTGGTGGATACATTTTTCAAGGACTTTTGAAATAGGGGAAAGAATGGCTATTGGGCGGAAGTTAGAAATGGTATTATTTTTGCCTCCTTTATGGAGGGGCAGAATGTGGGCAGCTCGCCAAAGTTTGGGAACATAAGATTCTTGGATGGATCTATTGATGAGAATGCTGATAGATATGGCGATCCCGTCTGCTGCAAGCTTGAGAAAGAGTGATGGGATGTTATCGGGGGCATTGGAGCATGGTTTGAGTTTGGAAAGAAGTTGTTTGATACTGGTGGTAGATACGGGTTGTAGAATAAAGGTGGGAGGGTGGTTACGAGAGCTGGAGTGAGGGATGGAAGGTGAAGAAGGCTTTGGGCTTGGGATGGGGGAGGAATTGGAGAAGGATTTAGTCAGTTCTGCTATGGAGCTGGTAAAAAGGAGTTGAAGAGTGTTGCAATTTCTGTGTCAGTCTTACTGTTGTCTGGACAGGGATTGGATTTAGTACCTGGGTGCAAGAGGGAATTGATGGAATTCCAGAACTTTTTGGGATTATTTGTGAGAGTAGACTGAAGTTTGTTGTAGTATGATTTTTATCTTTCATAATAAGTTTTTGCAAGATTGGAGTTGCTTAAATTGAAGTAAAGAAGCTGTGTTTTTATTTTATTGTATTGTTTCCAAGTTTTGTCCCTTTGTAGCATTAGAGTTTTAGTGTCCTTAGTTAGCCAAGGGGCAGAGTTGAACTTTATTCGTTTTGTTCGAGGAGGGGCTTGGGAGTTTAGGATTTTAAGGAAGGTAGTATTGAAGACTTCTAGGGCTTCATCTAGGGGAAGAGTGTTTAGTGAATCCCAGTTTGTTAGTTTAAGGGTTTCAGAGAATACTGAAGGGTTAAAATTAGTTAGGTTACGAGTGGGCATATTGATGTTGGTGTGGGAGCTGTTGGGTATTTCGGTTAGTAAAGGCTGGGAGATGATCACTTATTGAGTCTGGTAAGGTACCAGAGTTGGAGATATTGTTAGGGTGGCTGACTAGAATCCAGTCCAGGGTGGACCCTGGAGGGTTAGTTTTGTTAAGTCTGGTAATGTTGTTTATTAATTGAGTAAAATTATAAAGATTGATAGACTGAGAGGGAGTATTATTATTAATTGTATTCCAATCAATATTGACATCACCTAGAATGTAAGTCTCCTGTTTGATATTGTTTGTTACCCAACAGAGAATATTCTCAAGGGTGGTGGTGTTGTCTCCAGGAGGGATATAGATGGTTATTACACAGATACTTTTGAAGTTGTTTATTTTGAGGATTCCTATGATTAGTTCAGCATTATTAAATTTAGGGATGGGAGTTTGGTATGGGCTGAGATTTAGCAGGCAATTGTAGACCAAGGCTACACCACCTCCTTTTTTGTTTTGGTGATCAGACCTAAGAGCTTGGAAACCAGGTGGTAAAATCTCAGAGTTAGTAGTTTGGGGTTTTAGCCAGGTTTCTGTTACTGCTACTATGTCAGGTGCAGTAAGATTTAGCCAGGCATGGAAGTTTGTTATTTTGTTATTAATACTCTGGGTATTGATGGTAATGAATTTAAGGTGTTTATGGCTGTGTCTATTAGTGGAGGTAGTGGGAGAGAGATTGTTAGTAGGTGTTGGCCCAGGTACATGCTCATAGTACATGCCCCAGTAAGTATTGGTCTTACAAATGGTACCCCTTGATAAACATGAACTTGTTGTAATCTCTGTCTGTTTCTTTCTACAAACAGAATGTATATATGTAAATATTGCTGATTTGAATTGTCTGTACTGTTTTCTTTTCTCACTAGATACTATTAGTATAACAAATGTTTTTTTTTTTTTTCACACTATGTATAATATCATTATTGTTGTTATTTGTTGTTTTGAATTAAGTGGAGCTTTTCTCCCTGGGCCTTTGCTGAAAATTGACCTCGTCCAGTCGGACCATCCCGGTTAACAAATGTAAAATAAATAAAATAAATAAATACATAATTATTATAAAACCTAAGCAGAAATCTAGGAACTTAAGACATTGAATGTTTTTGCCTTTGTATTATTGTATTTTTATGTTTTATATATATGGTTCTAGGACTATGGTGCTGCGGTAGCGTTGTCGCCTCACAGCAAGACGATGTCGCGTTCGGTTCTCAGCTCGAGTGTTTTCTGTGTGGAGGCATGTGTGAATGGGTGTGCCTTCATTGAAGGTTGTGCATCAGGGCTGGTAACTCGACACGTAAAAATCCACTACCAAACATTAGCAGACCGAAGTTCCGCTGTGGCGACCCCTAACCGGGATAAGCCGAAAGACACAACAACAACATTAACAACAACTATTTACAGAAACATAAATGCTCATGCACAGTTTCGCGAAAGTGCTTTTTCACCGAAAATGCACTTTCACGAAACAGTAACAAAAAAAATAAAAAAAGTAACAAACTTAAAAAAAAAAACAACAATAATCACATTTATGGAGGGTGGCAAGCCCCCATGCACCCCCCTTTATATTCTCACTCCGACATCACACTACAGTGGGGAAGAGGGAATATTCTCTAATCCCCACTGTGCCACGATCTCACCAACAGCGCTTTTGCAATATTTTTTACTTTTTTTATTTCTGTTTTGTGAAAGTGCTTTTTCGGTAAAAAGCACTTTCGCAAAACTGTGCACAAGCATTTCTGTGTTGTTAAATTGTGCATTCAGTAAACAGTCCTTTACCCTTATATATATATATATATATATATATATATATATATATATATATATATATATATATATATATATATATCTTTGTTACATATTCATTTTTATGAACGTATTATGATTTCTGTACTTAAGTGTTATGCATATGCTTTATGAGACTGTTTGTTTAAATAATTTTAGTGCCTTGATGTCACATGAATAACCAAGGGAGGCAGTATATGGTATTTAAACTGAGATTTTACTTAGATAGACATTACCTGAAGAATCAGCTTAGTCTGTGAAAGCACTTGTGGTGTCGAGAATAAAAGTTTTTTATTGAAAATGGCCATTTTGGAGTCCCTCTGTCTTGCTGTTAATTTTTTGGTTTGCTTTACTGGAACTTCTTTACCAGAAAGGGTTGTTTTTTCTGTTTGTTCTGCTTATTACTACTTTCTTAAATACCATACCCACTGGTGAAATGGTTGAAGGCTGTGATGATATTGTGGAACTGGACTATACACCTGAAAAGATGCTCAAAGAGGTGAATACCAACCAGAGATTTTTGAATTCTGTGCCGCATAAAGTCAACCCATTAATGGATTATGTAAGTAATATACATGAGACTGAGTCTTCTGCTATAGACATTCTTACTTAAAAATAAATTGCATAATCTTGAGAGACATTTGTTTAAACTTAAGCAGAAACAGTATGAGAAATTCCATCTGCAGGTATGTGTTAAGGAAAAAATAATCCCTAGGGGCCTTCATATTTTAAAGGTGCCTGCGCAAACAGATCCAGATAATGAACTGTTAACGAAATGGCAATAGATTAACCTAAATTGCAGCTTGTCTTACTTGAGGTTACTAATTAATCAGGCAGACAAGGTGATTGGGCAGATATCGCTGTCCCAGATGCAAGCCAATGATGAACTGATAACCTTATTTTCTGCTGAAGTGCTAGAGAAACATTTTATTGAATGTTTAGATTCTGTTTCTGCATACGAGAGAAGAGTCTTGCGAATTAAACAAAACAAGTTATCTAGTGACAGAGATGATTTTATGAAAGGTAATGTTTTTCTGTGGTCAAGAATAAAAAACAGACAGACTTCTGCTGTGGGATGGTTTTCTCAGTTTAGCTGTGATTCTGACACACCCTCTGATCTTCCAACTCCAGTTTATGTGGTTATCAATAATCCAGCCAGTCAGAGGCTGGAACATACATTTACACAAGCATTGACATCACCTACTGCAAATTTAGCTGTTACCACTACTGAAGGCAAAGAGCTGGGAGCATGCAGAAAAACTTTTCAAGTAACAGCACAAATACATTGGAATGGGAAGTTAAACTCCCCACTGCAAGAAGGATTAACACAAAGCTCTAGTACCTCAAAAGTCAATGGCACGCAATACCATTTAGTCCAACAGAAGCTCCCATTCCCTTTACCTTGCAAGGAATGGAAGCTGGAAAAACAGCGTACTTGTTCAAAGACTCACAGCAGAAACAAAAGGAAACAAGAAGAGACCCACTTTAATGACCTCAGCACAAAGAAACCAGTAAGTTGACTGATGTTATTTTCAAACTTTTCTGCACATCATCTTGCTGACATGCTGTAGGTGGATTGGACACTCTAAATTGGACCTAGGTGTGAGTGTGTGCATGTGTGTGCCTTCTGTGGAAGGTTGGGTGCCGGGCTGGCAACTCGACACCGTAAGACTCCACTGCCAATCATGAGCGGAGAGGTGATCCGCTGTGGCGACTCCTAACTGGGAAAAGCCAGAAGAAGGAGAAGACGAAGAAGATCTTACAGAGTGTGAAAGAAGTGTTTGACAAAAGGGACTTTCATTTATTCCTACACAAACTTCAGACTTCACTGACATTATATTTGATGTTACACTGTTTGTAAAGAATCTAATGTTAAAGCTTATGTATAAGGATGAAAAAATGTACTGTTTAAGACCCAATCTTATAATAATGCTGTTTTTTTAAAAAAAAAAAAACAAGTACTTTTGAACCTGTGTTAAATCCTTTGGTTAGTGCATTTGAGAAACTGTATCGATGAAATGTATAGTATTTACAATCAGTGCAAGAAGTGTAAAATCCATTGTAATTTAAGTAAGGATGAGTACAGTGCTTTGAAAAAGTTAGAAGAAAATGATAAGATTGTAATTAAACCTGCAGACAAGGGGGGACCAATTGTTATAATGGACACCATGTGGTATAATTAAGCTATGAACAATATGCTAGCAGATAGGAAGTTTTATTTAACCATTAATCAAAAAGAGTTGAGTCCATGAAGTTAGTTATCACACATTCATTGAGCAAGTTATATCTAAAGAAAATGATAGATAAGAACTTGTTAGAATATTTTATGGTTATAGACCCACTAATGCCTATAATACAAGGTCTTTCGAAAGTTCACAGAAATGCACAAGATCCCCCTATGCCCCCTATTGTAGCAGGACACAATTGCCTGACACAGCCCCTCTCTATTTATTTGGAAAAAACTTTGAGACCATTGTTAAATAATAATATGGTTATTCTGAGGGACACTGAGCATTTTCTGAACAATTTGTTTGCTTTTTTAGATGCTAACACTTGTAAAATTTTTATGCATGAATTTATTTTTGTTACTATGGATGTCACCTCCTTATTCACTGTTATACCTAATGATGAAGGGGTCTTAAAGGTTGAACAGTTTTTGTACACTTTAACTTGGAAGAGATGGAAATCTCGGTTGTCGGTACTATATTGAGATTAGTGTTGAAAATAATATTTTTGTATTTGATAATTCCATCTATTGGCAGCATCATGGCATAGCTATGGGCACTTCATGTGCCAATATCTATGCCAGCACTGTGACGGCTATGTGGGAAATGGAGCATATACCTGAAGGACCCTACTCCAGATGTATACCTCTTTATAGAAGGTTTGTTGATGATTTGTTTTTTTCTGTGGGTAGGTACTAAACAGCGGTTAAAACAGTTTGAGGTGTATGTAAATAATACAAGTAATTATTTACGCTTTTCTACGAATGCATCAACACGCAGTATGAATTTTCTTGATGTCACACTTGAAGTGGATGGGAATGGTTCCATTTTTACTAAATTGTTTAAGAAACCATGCCATGTCAACCATCTTTTGTATAGTCATAGTATGCATTCCACCCACATTTTTAGTAACAAGGTTAAGAATCAAGTCTTTAGAGCCTCCAGGTTCAATGTACGTGAAAAGGAGTTTCAAGAGCAGGTAGAAACTACACAGCATTGTTTATGAATGAGAGGTTATAGTGGCAGAGAAATAGCTGAAATGTAGAGAGGGTTAAAAGCTTGAGGGGGACCACAGCTAAACCTTATTTTTCAAAACCTGCATCAGACATAGTAATGTATAATACTAACAATAAATGTAAACTGAGGGTACCATTACATTATTCTAGTAATGTTTCTATGTACATGAATGTTATTAGAAAACACTGGAAATTCCTTATGACAGACAAAGATATTTCCAGAGTGACAGAGCCCACCGCCAGGTTTGTATTTAGGAACATGAAATCCTTAAAAAGGACTTCATGTTACTCAAGGAATAAGCATGAATGTAGCAGTAATGCCACTTTAGCATGTGGCACTTGTAGTGTGTGCACTTACATTGACAGCAGTTCTACTTTCACACACCCTTACCAGGATAGAATATATAGGCTCAAAGTCTTTGCCACTTGTAGCAGCTTCCACATTGTTTACTTGGCCCACTGTTTATTGTGCTCAAAATTGTACGTAGACAAGTCATATAGAACGCTTAGAGAAAGATTTAAGGAATGTCTGTATAATATTAGCAAAGGGAATAAAACTAAGGCCCTTACAAAACATGTCATTGCCAGTGGTGCTGAGCATACTTTTAAGTTTTTGGTTATAGGGAGGATGCACAAGACATTAAAAGGACATGACATCAGGAATAGTACTGAACAGCTTGAGTCTAAGTGCATCATTAGATAGTGGGCATGGATTCAATGATGTGGTTCCTATAAAACCTAGCTGAAATCTAGGAATTTAAGACGGTGAATGTTTTTGCCTTTGTATTATTATATTTCTATGTTTTATATATATATATATATATATATATATATATATATATATATATATATATATATATATAAATATATTTGTTACATATGCATTTTTTTATGTATTATGATTTTTGTACTTAGGTGTTATGTATATGCTTTTATGAGATTGTTTCTTTAAATAATTTGGGTGTCTTGATGTCACATGATTAACCAAGGGAGGTGGTATATGGCATTAAAAATGAGTCTTTTAGTTTCATAGACATTACCTGAAGAAGCAGCTTAGTCTGTGAAAGCGCTTGTGGTGTCAACAATAAAAGATTTTTATTGAAACTGGCTGTTTTGGAGTCCCTCTGTCTTGCTTGATTAATTTTTTGGTTTTCTTTACTGGGACTTTTTTACCAGAAAGGGTTGGTATTTGTGTCTGTTCTGATTATTTCAACCCAACTTTACTTGGGCTTGCATCATCTAACTCTTTTCAGAGGATGGCAGGCATGCTTTCAACATTGTTTTGTTTGACTGATGATCGCATCAATTTTTTGTGTGATGATTGTGGCATACTTATATATATATATATATATATATATATATATATATATATATATATATATATATATATATATATATGTGTGTGTGTGTGTGTGTGTATAGGTTCATAGGTAGGTACTAGGGCCTATGCAAGCCTAGCCATAACAATTCCCTGGCTATTTCTTCACACAAATATTTACTTTCCTGGACCCCTGTCTAGCAGGGATACTGATGTGATCCCCAGGGTGAATTTCCTATCTCCCATCCAATCGTCAAGGTTCCTCTTGAAGAGGGCTATTGAGGCACTCTGCCTGACATGTATGGGCAACCTATTCCAGAGTATGGGGAGCCTCTGGGTCAGGAACCTATCCCTCCAGCATGTTCTAGTCATCATGATGAAAAGCTTAAGATCCCTGGAGTGTGTGGTTCAGAGGGAGTGGGATTTCTTTAAGTGTAGCATGTCCAACAACTTTGGGTTTGACATGGCCTTGTATGTTAGGTGATATGTGACAGAGTATAGCTGGAGTTTATTTAGATGGTCAGCATAAGGCATCTGCTTTAGGTCTGTGATTCTTTTTTGTGAGGTATGTCTGCAGCTTTTATAGTTGTTGCAGATGTCTTGTGAGGTACATGCCAAACAGGGCATTGTATTCTATAATAGTTCTAATGAGGGATGAGTACAGAGGGACAATGACCTCCTTTTTTCTGGATGAAAAGCCCTTAGTGATGAGGTGTGCCACGTAGAAGGATTTTCTAACTGTTGTGGCTATGTGGTTATCCAAGGTGAGACCACTGTCCACCTGTGTCCCTAGGTCTCTTATCACACTTTTGGTGTTTACTGTACTGCCGCCTATGTGTTAGTTCACAGGTACATGTTTTTTCGCAAAGGGGAGAACTATACATTTTTTGGCATTTAGCTTGAGCCCATGACTCTGGCACTAGGCATCTGTTTCGGTAAGGCCATTTTGTAGTATATCCACATCATTTGGGGATTTAATAATGGCTCCCAGCTTGCAGTTATCTGCAAACTTTGTAAGCTAGTGTCCCTTAGTGTTGGCCTGCACTTCAGCACTTCAGAGAAGTAGATGCCAAATGAAAGTGGTCCCAGGACAGAACCGTGTGGTACACCAGTTGTCACTTGTCTGGAGCTGGATTTGGAGTCAGCTATTTTTACAGTGTGTGTTCTGTCAGTAAGCCAGTTTGCAATCCATCCCGTGACATAGGGATTAATGCCCTGCTTAGTAAGTTTATTTATGATTCCAGAGTGGGGGATAGTGTCAAAAGCCCTGGTGAGGTCTGAGTAGGCTGTGTGAACCACCCTACCCTCATCCACGGCTCTGGAGATGGATTCGAAGAAGTTGATCAGGTTCAGAAGAAAAGATCGGCCCTTCACGAACCCAAACTGGATGGGGTCCAGTGTTTGAAGGTTGCCAATGTCTTTGTTTATAAGTTCCATGATAATATGTTTCATGGCCTTGCAGATCAGGCTCGTCAGACTGATGGGACGGTAGTTCCCGGGATTCAAAGTGGATCCCCCCTTGTGGAGTGGGATGACTGTAGCTGTGCGCCACTCTGTGGGCATGAAGCCAGAGGTGAGGCTATAATTAAACATGACACATAGGTGAGGTGCCAGTTCATTTTGTTGTTCATGCAGTACACAGCCTGGGATGTCGTCTGGTTCCATGGATGCTGTATTCTTGGCTTTGGAGACTGTGTATTTTAACTAAGTGACCGTGATTACCAGAATTTGGCATTCTTTTGGTATTGAGATGGGCACTTTAGGGGGTAAGAGGGGGGTGAAGTTGGCACTAAATCTATCTGCCATGATATTGGGAATATCCTTGAGATCAGTATATCAAGTGCCATTCTTCTGTAGCTCAGAGCAGATCTGAGTAATGTCATTTAGATTCTTGACATAGCTATAGAATGCCTTGTGGTTATCTTTGGAATCTTTGGCAATTTTGTTTTTGTAACTAGCTTTGGAAGATTTTATGAGGGATCTCAGCTTTCTACTGAGGCTGGTGAGGGAGTTTTTTGAATCCTGGGTTCTTCCTCTTTTCTGCAATAGTTACTTTCTTCTGTTGTACAGCTTATTTATGGCAGGGACCACCAGATTGGCTTCCTTTTTCTAGAGGACAGCGTCTTGGTTCTATTTGGGATGGCTCGGTCCATGCACGAGTGAATGTGCTCATACAGCACCTTAGTGTAGGATTCAGCAGTTGAAATTCCAGTTCCCATCTCCATGGGTGTCATGAAGTTTGTTACTTCTGACTTGAGCAGCATGAATTTGGCTTTGGAGAAGTTTTTTACGGAGGTTTCCTTAAAGGGGAATGGGTGTGGGATGTGGATGTCAAGGGTGATTAGCTTATGGCCTGATCTGACCAACGAGGGGGTGACCACTGGTGTGGAGCATCAATCTTCCATGTTGGTAATGACCAGGTCTAGAATACTGGTACCCCTGGTGGGACTATGAATTAGTTGCTCTAGAGCTTTGGAATTTATGAATTCCAAGAACCATTAAGCAAAGGTTTTGGTACAGGAGTAGTTTTCCCATTTAATGGCAGGGTAGTTGAAATCACCCAGTATTAGGGTGTTTAGTTGTATCTTAATATTTTCCAGTATGTTTGGAAAGGTGTAGTGAGAATCTTGGAGCATGGTGGGGGATCTGTAGCAAGCTACAATTTGTATTACTGTCTTACCTAGTGTTAGTTGCACCTGGAGAATTTCAGATGCATTGTGTTGGGTTACCAGCCTGGAGGTATGAATATCCTTGGTGAATATGGACACTCCTCCACCTTTAGTGTTTTGGTCCTGGTGTGGTGGCCAAAAAGTCTGGCATGAGTTGTACCATTGCAGGTGTGCTCTCTGGAGCTTTGAACCAGGTCTCAATTACTACACAGATATTGATGTTCTCCATTTTTAGTAGAGCCTTGAGAGAGTGCATCTTGAGGTTTAGACTTCTAGCATTGAGTAGCATTACCTTCAGATTTGGCTTACTTGTACCCATTACAGTGGTAGTTTTGTCCTTAGAACCTTGCCTAGAAAAGGCACTATAGGGGTGGCAAGAGCCTTATCCAGTAACCTGAATCCCAGGGGCAACAGGTGCAAACCATCTCTTACAATGCATTGTGGTTTGTTGATCATGTCATCCCAGGCAGACAGATACTGGATCCCCTTTGAATGGCACCAGAAGCTTAGCCAATTATTGAAATCAATAATTTTGTCCTTAGACTGTGGTATCATTCTGGGTGGTGGCAGGATGCTACTCAGGGCTAGCGTCATACCTGCCTGGGCTACATGATCTGGGAGCTCTTACAAGTCTCTTTTCATGTAGTCCAAGGAGGTACATCTAAAGTCATTAACTACAACATGGACAATGACAGAGTCATATTTGTACCTGTTGTAGAGTGACTTGAGTGCATGCGTTATGTGGTGGATCCTGGCACCTTGCAGGCAACTAACTGTAATTTTCTCCTTGTTCAGCCTGGTGAGTAGGACATCAGTGTGCCTGACTATAGAGTTGGGTACGTTCTCTTGCCTTAGGGGCTGCTATTGGGTGGCACACTGGTGTTGTGAGCTATGTGATGCTTTGGTTGTGTTTGGGGGTGGTGTTTAAGTTTCAGCTTCGGAGGTCCTTGTTGCTTGGGCAGGTTAATTTTAAGAGCCTCCCCATATCTGGGTTTTGTATTGCTATGTGTGGGTTTTGGTGATGTGGGTTTTGAAGGATTATATGTTGTCTGAGGTGTTGTGTGGGTGTTAACCTTCTCCTCTTGACTATCTAGCACAATCTTGGCTGGAGAGAGCTTTGCCTCCAGTTTGGCTATGTAAGTGTATCTCTTTCAGGTTGTAGTGTTTGGTGGTAGGAGGGGAGGGTTGTCTGTGTACAAGAGGCAATTGCTGCATTGCCCCAGTATGCCCAGATTCACCAGGTGGACCGGAGAAATCACTGGAACCTGACCCTTGGACATGCCTAGTTATATATGGATATATATTTATGTACAGCAATAATGCAAAACAAGGGATTAAGGGAAAGCAATGACAACATCCGCCATAAGGTAAACCACATCCTCATGGTAGCTTTTAGTACACAGGCAAATGTTTGTTTGGTAAAGGGAGACCCAAATAAAGTGAGAGGGCAAAAGCCTGGAATCGAGCTGTAATGGCATTAATGGAGTTGATTGAAGGAACTGCACTTTAACACAATGAAAGAAGAGGGAAAATTATATGGTAGGCTGTGCAAGAGCCAAGATAAGGCATAATGTAATTACCTGTATTAATATTGGGGAAGCTTATAACACTTATCTATTTAACAGCTGATGAAGAATACTTGTCCTCCATTTGTGGGGATGACTGTGACTCAGGAGATGACTGGACTGCAATAATCAGACGTTTTGTGGACATTGCCTATTACCTACATCTGGAGCAATAACATGAATCTCCTCAAGAAGGTCAATTTAAAAACATAACATATAGGTTATATACAGAACTGAATTCTGACATGGAATGATTACATTAAACACATGACAATTACAACCAGGAGGTGAACCTGCTACATCTGCATTGAATGACAATGAAGGCTGTGGTAAGTGTCTCCCACACTTCCTTACTCAGAATACAGCAGTGTTTCCTACTTCTTTATTGGTAATGTTAACAAATCAGTTTTTTTTTTTTTTTTTTTTGCTGGATCAGCAGGTGAAACAAACAGTTCCACTATACAATGTGTTTGGAAGATATCAGCTGCAGATTGGGTGTTGAAGGTAATGATGATGATGACAACAGTTATACCTCTGAGGCAGCCTGAGTAAAGTAGCACACTGTCCCCTAGTTTAATGGCAGGATCTCACACCCTACAGCATGTGAGTAATTCTGCAGGAAGTGACAGTGCATCAAAAAGTCAAGTATATGTTGACATTAATCTTCTGCTTGTACTGGGAGAAAACTCATGCACCTCTAAAACATTATCTCTAAATCCAGCTGAACACTTTCAGAATGACTGCAGAAATTCAGAAGTAACAATGGCCATAGTGACAATTTTATAAAGAGGCACCAGTGCAGGAATTTGTCTTAACTACCCCAGGAGGCATGTAAACCGTTGGCTGCCCAGCAGTAAATGTGCCATGAAATTATTAGGGCTTATAGCTCTGTTACAGAGAGGTAGCTGGAAATTGTCAGAGTCCTCCAGGGCATATGTGAGTATTTCCAGATCTACATGGAAATGGCAAGGAGCAGGGATAATGCTAAGATCACACTGATGCATAGTATGGTGTCACACCAAGCATCTGTTGCTGCTACCACTTGTACACTAGTTAGGACTTGTAGCAGGAGTCACTTATTGTACTGGAAGAAGATGGGCACAGTCTGGGCATGCAGAGCAGATCACATGAAACTACAAGTGCTTCTCAAGAAAGTACTGTCATTAGTTAAGGGAAACAAGAATACCATAGTTCATGTTGGCCACATCAGCATTCATCTACATCTAGATCTTTCAAGGTCCTAGTCCTGAAGCACTGTCATATCGGTTTCTGTAGGATCACATGCATCACGAATGACACAACCTTGGACCAACTCACCATCCTGCACTAGTACCATCACCTAGCCTATCTTCAGGTAATATGTATGACACATTTGATCTTAACCTACTGTGATGCAAGTGTGACATTCCTTTTACTTACAATTTGATGTTCACAGGCATATGTTGATTTAAAAACCCTAAGGGACATAAGTTATTAAATAAACAAAAAATAAGGGGGTGGATGTGCACTTAGGACACTTCAGCAGTGTGCAATTCCTTCCTGTAATGGCAGTGCTTAAAACCACATGGAAAGAAAGATGAATGTCATATAAGACTGCAGTCATTAACACCATTAGTGGTTTATGTATTACCATTGTTTCATCTAGCAGTAGTAATGCGCAAGTAATCAGGGAAGAACTAATAAGAAAATTAAAGGTTAAAATGAGTATCCTGCCATGTAAACAAGCACTGCTGCCACTTCTTCTTACCACTGCACAAATGATATTTTTTATCTCTGACAACACAAATTATTACGTATAACAAAATGAAATAATCTCATGTGCAGTATCTTAAGAGACAACATAGTCCAAAATGAGGTAACTTTGTGTAATATAAAAAATAAAATGATATGTTTTCATTCAATTGCAAGATATGTGAAGTACTGAAGTAACTCTTTTTATTGATTGCACTACTTCAGCAGATTTATAAGTAAACCATTTAAGCAAAATTTATTATAGGGTAGAGCTTATTTGTACTTTGTTAGACTTGATATTTGAAAATAATATATTCTTTTTTGACTAAAGAGCTTATTTACAAAAAGGTGATATAGCTATGTGCTGTGAAAATAGCTATGCCAACTTAGTTTTAGCACAATGGGAGTTAGAGCAGGTTCTGAAAGATAATCCTGTTTCCCAACATATTAGTTTTTATAAGCATTTTGTGGATATCTTCCTCATTTGGACAGATACTCTACAGAAGTTTATAGACTTTTTAGATTTTCTACATCCATCTACTACATTTTTGAAGTTTAGCCATAACATTTCTGATTCATGTATCGAATTTCTAAAAAAAGTAGTTAATTGAAATGAGCTAGGCTTACTTAACATACAATTATATAAGAAACCATGTAAGAAAAACACCTTACTGCATAAAACTATTATGTACCACAGACATATTATGAAAAATGTTTTATAGGGTCAGTTTTTAAGGGCAATGAGGTTGTATAATAATGATGGAGCAATAGAAGAGGTTTTTGCAGCACTGACCAAAGATTTCCTTAGTACAGTTTACTCTCTATATGATATAGAGACATGTATTTCTGAGGTATTGTTCCCTCAGAGATACCTCTGTTAAACCTTATTTTTCTGAAACTGTTCCAATAAAGTCTAATAATTCAAGACAGAATATGAAATATAAGGATGTTAAATTATATTTAACATATTCTACGGATGTAAATATAGTATGTGATATAATTTAAAAAAAATGGGCAGTACTGATGCTGATTCAGGACTTTAAGTGAATTCTGAAGAATACTCCCAAGTTTTCTTTTAGGAATAACTTGTCCGTAAAGAATCTATTATGAATATATTGACACATTTAAATGCCATTAATGTGGTGCGTCCCAATATATTCATACTGGTTCCTTACTGTCCACCCATCTCTAGGCTATGAAATTGAATTTAA